>NC_060175.1:503750-812500 GCF_021184085.1 Oncorhynchus gorbuscha
AAATATCACCACTTTTCTAATTCTACATTTTCATTCTTAATGTTGTATATTAAACAAAACAATTGAATAGCATAAATATAACCTTCTGTTTTCTTTAAAAAATGAGTTTTCAATTATTTCCATTTGTTGAACATTGTGTGGTTTGCATAATAATACAGACAGCAGTACTGTGATGCTTTATTGGAAGTGTTTTGGACAGGTATTTTATGACATTAACAACAAAACAAATGCATCATATAGCAAGTGAAACTAAGTACTACGATGTCCTTACTGTCTGTACTGTAGATAACATCAGAAACAGATGTCTTCACCTATCAGGTACTGCATATTTCACCGTATCTGAAGGCTAAGACTTAATCAGATCAAATATTAACCGACATGCCACCAGAGGTCTCTTCACAGTCCCCATATCCAGAACAGACTATGGGAGGCACACAGTACTACATAGAGCCATGACTACATGGAAACTCTATTCCACAGTACTACATAGAGCCATGACTACATGGAAACTCTATTCCACTTCAAGTAACTGATGCAAGCAGTAAAATTAAATTTAAAAAACAGATACAAATGCACCTTATGGAACAGCGGGACTGTGAAGCAACACAAACATAGGCCCAGACATATGCATACACACACATACGATAACATACGCACTATACACACATACACATGGATTTTGTGTTGTAGATATGTGGTAGTAGAGTAGGGACCTGAGGGCACACAAAGTGTTGTGAAATTTGTTTTGAATATATTGTAATGTTTTTGCAATTGTATAACTGTCTTAATTTTCCTGGACCCCAGGAAGAGTAGCTGTAAATATAAACCGGGCCAAGCTTCCTGTCGTCCAGGACCTCTATACTAGGCGGTGTCAGAGGAAGGCCCTAAATATTGTCAAAGACTCCAAACTCCCAAGTCCTAGGCTGTTCTCTCTGCATGGCAAGCGGTACAGGAGCGCCAAGTCGAGGTTCAAAAGGCTCCTTAACAACTTCTACCCCCAAGCCATGAGACTCCTTAACAACTTCTAGCCCCAAGCCATGAGACTCCTTAACAACTTCTACCCCCAAGCCATGAGACTCCTTAACAACTTCTACACCCCAGCCATGAGACTCCTTAACAACTTCTACCCCCAAGCCATGAGACTCCTTAACAACTTCTACCCCCAAGCCATGAGACTCCTTAACAACTTCTACCCCCAAGCCATGAGACTCCTGAACAGCTTCTACCCCCAAGCCATGAGACTCCTTAAAAACTTCTAGCCCCAAGCCATGAGGCTCCTTAACAACTTCTACCCCCAAGCCATGAGACTCCTTAACAACTTCTACCCCCAAGCCATGAGACTCCTTAACAACTTCTACCCCAAGCCATGAGACTCCTTAACAACTTCTATCCCCAAGCCATGAGACTACTGAACAGCTTCTACCCCAAGCCATGAGACTCCTTAACAACTTCTACCCCCAGCCATGAGACTCCTTAACAACTTCTACCCCCAAGCCATGAGACTCCTTAACAACTTCTACCCCCAGCCATGAGGCTCCTTAACAACTTCTACCCCCAGCCATGAGACTCCTTAACAACTTCTACCCCCAAGCCATGAGGCTCCTTAACAACTTCTACCCCCAAGCCATGAGACTCCTTAACAACTTCTACCCCCAAGCCATGAGGCTCCTTAACAACTTCTACCCCCAGCCATGAGACTCCTTAACAACTTCTACCCCCAAGCCATGAGACTCCTTAACAACTTCTACCCCCAAGCCATGAGACTCCTTAACAACTTCTACCCCAAGCCATGAGACTACTGAACAGCTTCTACCCCCAAGCCATGAGACTCCTTAACAACTTCTACCCCCAGCCATGAGACTCCTTAACAACTTCTACCCCCAAGCCATGAGACTCCTTAACAACTTCTACCCCCAGCCATGAGGCTCCTTAACAACTTCTACCCCCAGCCATGAGACTCCTTAACAACTTCTACCCCCAAGCCATGAGGCTCCTTAACAACTTCTACCCCCAAGCCATGAGACTCCTTAACAACTTCTACCCCCAAGCCATGAGGCTCCTTAACAACTTCTACCCCCAGCCATGAGACTCCTTAACAACTTCTACCCCCAAGCCATGAGACTCCTTAACAACTTCTAGCCCCAAGCCATGAGGCTCCTTAACAACTTCTACCCCCAAGCCATGAGACTCCTTAACAGCTTCTACCCCCAAGCCATGAGACCCCTTAACAACTTCTACCCCCAAGCCATGAGACCCCTTAACAACTTCTACCCCCAAGCCATGAGACTCCTTAACAACTTCTACCCCCAAGCCATGAGACTCCTTAACAACTTCTACCCCCAAGCCATGAGACTCCTTAACAACTTCTACCCCCAAGCCATGAGACTCCTTAACAACTTCTAGCCCCAAGCCATGAGGCTCCTTAACAACTTCTACTCCCAAGCCATGAGACTCCTTAACAACTTCTACCCCCAAGCCATGAGACTCCTTAACAACTTCTACCCCCAAGCCATGAGGCTCCTTAACAACTTCTACCCCCAAGTCATGAGACTCCTTAACAACTTCTACCCCCAAGCCATGAGACTCCTTAACAACCCCCAAGCCATGAGACTCCTTAACAACCCCCAAGCCATGAGACTCCTTAACAACCCCCAAGCCATGAGACTCCTTAACAACCCCCAAGCCATGAGACTCCTTAACAACCCCCAGCCATGAGACTCCTTAACAACTTCTAGCCCCAAGCCATGAGGCTCCTTAACAACTTCTACCCCCAAGCCATGAGACTCCTTAACAACTTCTACCCCCAAGCCATGAGACTCCTTAACAACTTCTACCCCCAAGCCATGAGATTCCTTAACAACTTCTACCCCCAAGCCATGAGACTCCTTAACAACTTCTACCCCCAAGTCATGAGACTCCTTAACAACTTCTACCCCCAAGCCATGAGACTTCTTAACAACTTCTACCCCCAAGCCATGAGACTCCTTAACAACTTCTACCCCCAAGCCATGAGACTCCTTAACAACTTCTACCCCCAAGCCATGAGACTCCTTAACAACTTCTACCCCCAAGCCATGAGACTCCTTAACAACTTCTACCCCCAAGCCATGAGACTCCTTAACAACTTCTACCCCCAAGCCATGAGACTCCTTAACAACTTCTATCCCCAAGCCATGAGACTCCTTAACAACTTCTACCCCCAAGCCATGAGACTCCTTAACAACCCCCAAGCCATGAGACTGCTTAACAACCCCCAAGCCATGAGACTCCTTAACAACCCCCAAGCCATGAGACTCCTTAACAACCCCCAAGCCATGAGACTGCTGAACAACTTCTACCCCCAAGCCATGAGACTCCTTAACAACTTCTACCCCCAGCCATGAGACTCCTTAACAACTTCTACCCCCAGCCATGAGACTCCTTAACAACTTCTACCCCCAGCCATGAGACTCCTTAACAACTTCTACCCCCAAGCCATGAGACTCCTTAACAACCCCCAAGCCATGAGACTCCTGAACAGCTTCTACCCCCAAGCCATGAGACTCCTTAACAACCCCCAAGCCATGAGACTCCTGAACAGCTTCTACCCCCAAGCCATGAGACTCCTGAACAGCTTCTACCCCCAAGCCATGAGACTCCTGAACAGCTTCTACCCCCAAGCCATGAGACTCCTTAACAACCCCCCCAAGCCATGAGACTCCTGAACAGCTTCTACCCCCAAGCCATGAGACTCCTGAACAGCTTCTACCCCCAAGCCATGAGACTCCTGAACAGCTTCTACCCCCAAGCCATGAGACTCATGAACACCTTCTACCCCCAAGCCATGAGACTCCTTAACAACTTCTACCCCCAAGCCATGAGACTCCTTAACAACTTCTACCCCCAAGCCATGAGACTCCTTAACAACTTCTACCCCCAAGCCATGAGACTCCTTAACAACTTCTACCCCCAAGCCATGAGACTCCTGAACAGCTTCTACCCCCAAGCCATGAGACTCCTGAACAGCTTCTACCCCCAAGCCATGAGACTCCTTAACAACTTCTACCCCCAAGCCATGAGACTCCTTAACAACTTCTACCCCCAGCCATGAGACTCCTTAACAACCCCCCAAGCCATGAGACTCCTTAACAACTTCTACCTCCAAGCCATGAGACTCCTTAACAACCCCCAAGCCATGAGACTCCTTAACAACTTCTACCCCCAAGCCATGAGACTCCTTAACAACCCCCAAGCCATGAGACTGCTTAACAACCCCCAAGCCATGAGACTCCTTAACAACCCCCAAGCCATGAGACTCCTTAACAACCCCCAAGCCATGAGACTCCTTAACAACTTCTACCCCCAAGCCATGAGACTCCTTAACAACTTCTACCCCCAAGCCATGAGACTCCTTAACAACTTCTACCCCCAAGCGATGAGACTCCTTAACAACTTCTACCCCTCAAGCCATGAGACCCCTTAACAACTTCTACCCCCCAAGCCATGAGACTCCTTAACAACCCCCCTGGCCATGAGACTGCCGAGCAGAGACTCAAGTTGCTACCCGGACAATTTGCATTCACCCCCTTTTTTAAGCTGCTGCTACTGGCTGTTATTATCTATGCATAGACAATTTACCCCTACCTACATGTACATATTACCTCAACTACCTCGACTAACCTGTACCACCTCACGTTGACTCTGTACCTATACCTCCTATATAGCCTCGTTATGGTTATTTTATTGTGTTACTTTTTTAAATACTTTTTATTTTTATGTATTTTTGTAGCAAATATTTTCTTACTTAAAACAAACTGCATTGTTGGCTACGGGCTTGTAAATAAGCATTTCATGGTAAGGTCTACCTGTTGTATTCGGTGCATGTAACAAATACAATTTGATTTGATTTAATAGCCGACACCCGCATAGCTGATGTTTTGGTGGCGTTGGAGGTGGAGTTGCATTGGAGCTGTCAAATCGGTGAGCAGCTGCTCTTGTGTTCAATGTGGGGATTTGATTAATCTGGCTCGGGCGCCTGGGTACTGTAGCTGTGTTTTGCACCGGATGAAAGTTGATTGCATTCATTCTGGGAACCAGGCTGCCTCCCGGGCATGAGCCAGGTGCCCCATTCAAAGCCCATGGCAAAGACGGCTCAAAACAAACTGAAGTAAATCATTTCATTAATTAATGGAGGAGTAAGTGATTGCTTTTGATAAAAACGCTTTATCTTCCTTCCCAATGAAAACCAGTTTGAAAATTCAATCCTACATTTATATTTTATTTTACATAGATGTATGTTTCTGGACAATGCACCATGCTGCCTTGTTGACTGAGTGGGCTCTCCTCCCTCATTTCTTTTGCCCGTTGACGTCAGGGGCCATAGACCGGTGCCCCACGGCTCAGCATTATCAAATCCTCCCATTGTCACGAAGCCACACCCGTCCCACTTGCGTTAGAAGTTCAGAAGGAGAAAGTGTGGGCTATATAGAAATAATGACGCTCAAATTTAAAATCATGAAACAAAATCATGAGGATTTCTAACATCCTAATGGAGGTGTAGATTACATCTCACATTATAGTGTTGGAACTTGTAAACAAGACTGCATGAGATATATCTCAATTGACTCAATTGACTCTGCAGCAAATGACTGTCATGCAGGTGAATGAGGACCCAAAAGCGACTTGGCGAAAACAGAGTCTTTAATCCAGTAAAAGAAAAATACAATCAAAAAACACAACTTTCACTCGAAATGACGAGAACCGACTGGAGACTCGATCTTGAACAGCAGGTTGCCTCGGGAAGGCACTTGAACCTAACAGACTCAGACACCTGCTCACCACGCAGCATCTGAGGGAAACACGACACGACAGGGCGATACACAAACACAGCACGGTGAATTCTAGACAAGGATCCGACAGGGCAGGAACGGAAAACAAGGAGAGAAATAGGGACTCTAATCAGGGAAAAGGATCGGGAACAGGTGTGGGAAGACTAAATGATTGATTAGGGGAATAGGAACAGCTGGGAGCAGGAACGGAACGATAGAGAGAAGAGAGAGCGGGAGAGTGAGAGAGGGAGGGGAGAGAGAGGGATAGAAAGAGGGAAAGAACCTAATAAGACCAGCAGAGGGAAACGAATAGAAGGGGAAGCACAGGGACAAGACATGATAATCAATGACAAAACATGACAGTACCCCCCACTCACCGAGCGCCTCCTGGCGCACTCGAGGAGGAATCCTGGCGGCAACGGAGGAAATCATCAATGAGTGAACGGTCCAGCACGTCCCGAGACGGAACCCAACTCCTCTCCTCAGGACCGTAACCCTCCCAATCCACTAAGTATTGGTGACCCCGTCCCCAACGCATGTCCATGATCTTATGTACCTTGTAAATAGGTGCGCTCTCGACAAGGACGGGAGGGGGAGGGAAGACGAACGGGGTGCGAAGAAAGGGCTTGACACAGGAGACATGGAAGACAGGATGGACGCGACGAAGATGTCGCGGAAGAAGCAATCGCACAGCGACAGGATTGACGACCTGGGAGACACGGAACGGACCAATGAACCGCGGAGTCAACTTACGAGAAGCTGTCGTAAGAGGAAGGTTGCGAGTGGAAAGCCACACTCTCTGGCCGCAACAATACCTTGGACTCTTAATCCTGCGTTTATTGGCGGCTCTCACAGTCTGTGCCCTGTAACGGCAAAGTGCAGACCTCACCCTCCTCCAGGTGCGCTCACAACGTTGGACAAACGCTTGAGCGGAGGGAACGCTGGACTCGGCAAGCTGGGATGAGAACAGAGGAGGCTGGTAACCCAGACTACTCTGAAACAGAGATAACCCGGTAGCAGACGAAGGAAGCGAGTTGTGAGCGTATTCTGCCCAGGGGAGCTGTTCTGCCCAAGACGCAGGGTTTCTGAAAGAAAGGCTGCGTAGTATGCGACCAATCGTCTGATTGGCCCTCTCTGCTTGACCGTTAGACTGGGGATGAAACCCGGAAGAGAGACTGACGGACGCACCAATCAAACGACAGAACTCCCTCCAAAACTGTGACGTGAATTGCGGACCTCTGTCTGAAACGGCGTCTAACGGGAGGCCATGAATTCTGAACACATTCTCGATAATGATTTGTGCCGTCTCCTTAGCGGAAGGAAGTTTAGCGAGGGAATGAAATGTGCCGCCTTAGAGAACCTATCGACAACCGTAAGAATCACAGTCTTCCCCGCAGACAAAGGCAGACCGGTAATGAAGTCTAGGGCGATGTGAGACCATGGTCGAGAAGGAATGGGGAGCGGTCTGAGACGACCGGCAGGAGGAGAGTTACCCGACTTAGTCTGCGCGCAGTCCGAACAAGCAGCCACGAAACGGCGCGTGTCACGCTCCTGAGTCGGCCACCAAAAGCGCTGGCGAATAGACGCAAGAGTGCCTCGAACACCGGGATGACCAGCTAACTTGGCAGAGTGAGCCCACTGAAGAACAGCCAGACGAGTGGAAACAGGAACGAAAAGGAGGTTACTAGGACAAGCGCAGGCGACGCAGTGTGCGTGAGTGCTTGCTTAACCTGTCTTTCAATTCCCCAGACTGTCAACCCGACAACACGCCCATAAGGAAGAATCCCCTCGGGATCAGTAGAAGCCACAGAAGAACTAAACAGACGGGATAAGGCATCAGGCTTGGTGTTCTTGCTACCCGGACGGTAAGAAATCACAAACTCGAAACGAGCGAAAAACAACGCCCAACGAGCTTGACGGGCATTAAGTCGTTTGGCAGAACGGATGTACTCAAGGTTCTTATGGTCTGTCCAAACGACAAAAGGAACGGTCGCCCCCTCCAACCACTGTCGCCATTCGCCTAGGGCTAAGCGGATGGCGAGCAGTTCACGGTTACCCACATCATAGTTGCGCTCAGATGGCGACAGGCGATGAGAAAAATAAGCGCAAGGATGAACCTTATCGTCAGACTGGAAGCGCTGGGATAGAATGGCTCCCACGCCTACCTCTGAAGCGTCAACCTCGACAATTAATTGTCTAGTGACGTCAGGAGTAACGAGGATAGGAGCGGACGTAAAACGTTCTTTTAGAAGATCAAAAGCTCCCTGGGCGGAACCGGACCACTTAAAACACGTCTTGACAGAAGTAAGAGCTGTGAGAGGAGCAGCAACTTGACCGAAATTACGAATGAAACGCCGATAGAAATGAGCGAAACCTAAAAAGCGCTGCAACTCGACACGTGACCTTGGAACGGGCCAATCACTGACAGCTTGGACCTTAGCGGAATCCATCTGAATGCCTTCAGCGGAAATAACGGAACCGAGAAAAGTAACGGAGGAGACATGAAAAGAGCACTTCTCAGCCTTTACGTAGAGACAATTCTCTAAAAGGCGCTGTAGAACACGTCGAACGTGCTGAACATGAATCTCGAGTGACGGTGAAAAAATCAGGATATCGTCAAGATAGACAAAAACAAAGATGTTCAGCATGTCTCTCAGAACATATATATCATTAACTAATGCCTGAAAAACAGCTGGCGCATTGGCGAGACCAAACGGCAGAACCCGGTACTCAAAATGCCCTAACGGAGTGTTAAACGCCGTTTTCCACTCGTCCCCCTCTCTGATGCGCACGAGATGGTAAGCGTTACGAAGGTCCAACTTAGTAAAGCACCTGGCTCCCTGCAGAATCTCGAAGGCTGATGACATAAGGGGAAGCGGATAACGATTCTTAACCGTTATGTCATTCAGCCCTCGATAATCCCACGCAGGGGCGCAGAGTACCGTCCTTCTTCTTAACAAAAAAAGAACCCCGCCCCGGCCGGAGAGGAAGAAGGCACTATGGTACCGGCGTCAAGAGACACAGATAAATAATCCTCGAGAGCCTTACGTTCCGGAGCCGACAGAGAGTATAGTCTACCCCGAGGAGGAGTGGTCCCCGGAAGGAGATCAATACTACAATCATACGACCGGTGAGGAGGAAGGGAGTTGGCTCGGGACCGACTGAAGACCGTGCGCAGATCATGATATTCCTCCGGCACTCCTGTCAAATCGCCAGGTTCCTCCTGAGAAGTGGGGACAGAAGAAATGGGAGGGATGGCAGACATTAAACACTTCACATGACAAGAAACGTTCCAGGATAGGATAGAATTACTAGACCAATTAATAGAAGGATTATGACATACTAGCCAGGGATGACCCAAAACAACAGGTGTAAAAGGTGAACGAAAAATCAAAAAGAAATAGTCTCACTGTGGTTACCAGATACTGTGAGGGTTAAAGGTAGTGTCTCAAATCTGATACTGGGAAGATGACTACCATCTAAGGCGAACATGGGCGTAGGCTTCTCTAACTCTCTGAAAGGAATGTCATGTTTCCGAACCCATGCTTCGTCCATGAAACAACCCTCAGCCCAGAGTCTATCAAGGCACTGCAAGTAGCACCCGAACCGGTCCAGCGTAGATGGACCGACAAAGTAGTACAGGATTTTGATGGAGAGACTTGAGTAGTTGCGCTCACCTGTAGCCCTCCGCTTACTGATGAGCTCTGGCTTTTACTGGACATGAATTAACAAAATGTCCAGCAACTCCGCAAATAGAGGCACAGGCGGTTGGTGATCCTCCGTTCCCTCTCCTTAGTCGAGATGCGAATCCCTCCCAGCTGCATGGGCTCAGTCTCTGAGCCAGAGGAGGGAGATGGTTGCGATGCGGGGCAGGGAAACACCGTTGATGCGAGCTCTCTTCCACGAGCCTGGTGACGAAGATCTACCCGTCGTTCTATGCGGATGGCGAGAGCAATCAAAGAGTCCACATCTGAAGGAACCTCCCGGGAGAGAATCTCATCCTTAACCACTGCGTGGAGTCCCTCCAGAAAACGAGCGAGCAGCGCCGGCTCGTTCCACTCACTAGAGGCAGCAAGAGTGCGAAACTCAATAGAGTAATCCGTTATGGATCGATCACCTTGGCATAGGGAAGCCAGGGCCCTAGAAGCCTCCCTACCAAAAACTGAACGGTCAAAAACCCGAATCATCTCCTCTTTAAAGTTCTGGTATTTGTTAGAGCAATCAGCCCTTGCCTCCCAGATAGCTGTGCCCCACTCTCGAGCCCGGCCAGTAAGGAGTGAAATGACGTAAGCAACCCGAGCTCTCTCTCTAGAGTATGTGTTGGGTTGGAGAGAGAACACAATCTCACACTGGGTGAGAAAGGAGCGGCACTCAGTGGGCTGCCCGGAGTAGCAAGGTGGGTTATTAACCCTAGGTTCTGGAGGCTCGGCAGGCCAGGAAGTAACAGGTGGCACGAGACGAAGACTCTGGAACTGTCCAGAGAGGTCGGAAACCTGAGCGGCCAGGTTCTCCACGGCATGGCGAGCAGCAGACAATTCCTGCTCGTGTCTGCCGAGCATGGCTCCTTGGATCTCGACGGCAGTGTTACGAGCGTCTGTAGTCGCTGGGTCCATTCCTTGGTCGGATCCTTCTGTCATGCAGGTGAATGAGGACCCAAAAGCGACTTGGCGAAAACAGAGTCTTTAATCCAGTAAAAGAAAAATACAATCAAAAAACACAACTTTCACTCGAAATGACGAGAACCGACTGGAGACTCGATTTTGAACAGCAGGTTGCCTCGGGAAGGCACTTGAACCTAACAGACTCAGACACCTGCTCACCACGCAGCATCTGAGGGAAACACGACACGACAGGGCGATACACAAACACAGCACGGTGAATTCTAGACAAGGATCCGACAGGGCAGGAACGGAAAACAAGGAGAGAAATAGGGACTCTAATCAGGGAAAAGGATCGGGAACAGGTGTGGGAAGACTAAATGATTGATTAGGGGAATAGGAACAGCTGGGAGCAGGAACGGAACGATAGAGAGAAGAGAGAGCGGGAGAGTGAGAGAGGGAGGGGGAGAGAGAGGGATAGAAAGAGGGAAAGAACCTAATAAGACCAGCAGAGGGAAACGAATAGAAGGGGAAGCACAGGGACAAGACATGATAATCAATGACAAAACATGACAATGACAATGTCTGCTTTAGGTATAATGCTGGGAGCCGTTTTAGATTTGACAGCTCTAATGCAGTTCCATCTTCAACATCGTCAAAACATCAGTAAAGTGAATCTGATTGAAATGGGCCTGAAGGTTCTAATGAGAATGCTGTAGTTAAAGAAAGAAAATCAACAGTTCTGTAACTTCTCTTAACAGAGGCATAGAAAGGAACATGACAGATATACGGTACACTATATACACAAAAGTATGTAGACACGCCTTCAAATTAGTGGATTTGGCTATTTCAGCCACACCCGTTGCTGACAGGTGTATAAAATCGAGCACACAGCCATGTAATCTCCATAGACAAACATTGGCAGTAGAATGGCCGTACTGAAGAGCTCAGTGACTTTCAACGTGGCACCGTCATAGGATGCCACCTTTCCAACAAGTCAGTTAGTCAAACTTCTGTCCTGCTTGAGCTGCCCCAGTCAACTGTAAGGGCTGTTGTTTAAAAAAATATATATATATTTTTTTTGATAATTACTTATTACAAAAACACAGGGAAGGGGGAACATTAAAGTATTAGAACATGAAGGACAACCAATACAGCATCAAGACATTGTCAAACATGTATCAGTCTTTCCGCAACAGAGCCATCCTTATGTGTGAGGGTGCATGTGCATGATAGTGATATAAAATAAATGTCATGTCATTTCCTTTTTCATGATCACAATCTGCGAAACCCAAACCCTCCAAGATACCCCCACAGTTCCCCAATAGCTGTCCCTCAACCATTCGAGACCCCTCCCACAGTCCACCCCAGAAGAAAAAAATATATACAATTGATTCCATTCCCCACCCCCAAGAACCCCCCAATGCACCAACAACCAAGAGAATCAACTAAAGAGAAAAAAGGAAAAGACAGAAGACAACAGCGAACAACAATGCAAAATAAAACAAAATAATACATTTAAAACAAAGGACATCAAGGACAAGTGAAATCATAACAGCAATGCCAACTTTATATGTTTGTTTGCATGTCTGGCACTATTACATGTATGTGTGTGTTCTTATATGTGTTTATTTGAATGAGAGTGTGTGTATATGTATGTGTACAAACACCTGCACTGCATCAGCCTCAGGCAAACTGGCATTAGTTGTAAAAACACCTTCACTGCATCAGCCTCAGGCAAACCAGCATTAGTTGTAAAAACACCTTCACTGCATCAGCCTCAGGCAAACCGGCATTAGTTGTAAAAACACCTTCACTGCATCAGCCTCAGGCAAACCGGCATTAAAAACACCTGCACTGCATCAGCCTCAGGCAAACCGGCATTAAAAACACCTTCACTGCATCAGCCTCAGGCAAACCGGCATTAAAAACACCTTCACTGCATCAGCCTCAGGCAAACCGGCATTAGTTGTAAAAACACCTGCACTGCATCAGCCTCAGGCCAACCGGCATTAGTTGTAAAAACACCTGCACTGCATCAGCCTCAGGCAAACCGGCATTAGTTGTAAAAACACCTGCACTGCATCAGCCTCAGGCAAACCGGCATTAGTTGTAAAAACACCTGCACTGCATCAGCCTCAGGCAAACCGGCATTAGTTGTAAAAACACCTTCACTGCATCAGCCTCAGGCAAACCGGCATTAAAAACACCTGCACTGCATCAGCCTCAGGCAAACCGGCATTAGTTGTAAAAACACCTTCACTGCATCAGCCTCAGGCAAACCGGCATTAGTTGTAAAAACACCTTCACTGCATCAGCCTCAGGCAAACCGGCATTAAAAACACCTGCACTGCATCAGCCTCAGGCAAACCGGCATTAAAAACACCTTCACTGCATCAGCCTCAGGCAAACCGGCATTAGTTGTAAAAACACCTGCACTGCATCAGCCTCAGGCAAACCGGCATTAGTTGTAAAAACACCTGCACTGCATCAGCCTCAGGCAAACCAGCATTAGTTGTAAAAACACCTGCACTGCATCAGCCTCAGGCAAACCGGCATTAGTTGTAAAAACACCTGCACTGCATCAGCCTCAGGCAAACCGGCATTAGTTGTAAAAACACCTTCACTGCATCAGCCTCAGGCAAACCGGCATTAGTTGTAAAAACACCTTCACTGCATCAGCCTCAGGCAAACCGGCATTAGTTGTAAAAACACCTTCACTGCATCAGCCTCAGGCAAACCGGCATTAAAAACACCTGCACTGCATCAGCCTCAGGCAAACCAGCATTAGTTGTAAAAACACCTTCACTGCATCAGCCTCAGGCAAACCGGCATTAGTTGTAAAAACACCTGCACTGCATCAGCCTCAGGCAAACCAGCATTAGTTGTAAAACCACCTGCACTGCATCAGCCTCAGGCAAACCGGCATTAGTTGTAAAAACACCTGCACTGCATCAGCCTCAGGCAAACCGGCATTAATTGTAAAAACACCTGCACTGCATCAGCCTCAGGCAAACCAGCATTAGTTGTAAAAACACCTTCACTGCATCAGTCTCAGGCAAACCGGCATTAAAAACACCTGCACTGCATCAGCCTCAGGCAAACCGGCATTAGTTGTAAAAACACCTTCACTGCATCAGCCTCAGGCAAACTGGCATTAGTTGTAAAAACACCTGCACTGCATCAGCCTCAGGCAAACCGGCATTAATTGTAAAAACACCTGCACTGCATCAGCCTCAGGCAAACCGGCATTAATTGTAAAAACACCTGCACTGCATCAGCCTCAGGCAAACCGGCATTAGTTGTAAAAACACCTTCACTGCATCAGCCTCAGGCAAACCGGCATTAGTTGTAAAAACACCTGCACTGCATCAGCCTCAGGCAAACCGGCATTAGTTGTAAAAACACCTTCACTGCATCAGCCTCAGGCAAACCGGCATTAGTTGTAAAAACACCTGCACTGCATCAGCCTCAGGCAAACCGGCATTAGTTGTAAAAACACCTGCACTGCATCAGCCTCAGGCAAACCGGCATTAGTTGTAAAAACACCTGCACTGCATCAGCCTCAGGCAAACCGGCATTAGTTGTAAAAACACCTGCACTGCATCAGCCTCAGGCAAACCGGCATTAGTTGTAAAAACACCTGCACTGCATCAGCCTCAGGCAAACCAGCATTAAAAACACCTGCACTGCATCAGCCTCAGGCAAACCGGCATTAGTTGTAAAAACACCTGCACTGCATCAGCCTCAGGCAAACCGGCTGTTATGCAGGTGAATGAGGACCCAAAAGCGACTTGGCGAAAACAGAGTCTTTAATCCAGTAAAGGAAATATGCAATACTCCTAGACAAATCGGAGCGGTAAATAAAGCATAAAAAACAATTCCACTCATCAGCCTCAGAACAGACTGGAGACTCGATCATAAACTGTAGGATGCCTCGGGAAGGCACTTGACCGTTGCAGAAGACACCTGCTCACAGCCATCAGGCAAACCGGCATTAGAAAAACACCTGGCACTGATACAAAGGCAAACTAGTTGTAAACACCTGCACGACAGGGCGATGAACAAACAATATACAAGGATCCGACAGGACAGAAACGGAAAACAAGGGGAGAAATAGGGACTCTAATCAGGGGAAAAGATAGGGAACAGGAGTGGAAAGACTAAATGATTGATTGGGGGAATAGGAACAGCTGGGAGCAGGAACACCTGATAGAGAGAAGAGAAAGGGAGGGAGAGAGAAAAAAAGGAACACCTAAAAAAGACCAGCAGGGGGAAAACGAACAGAAGGAAAAGCAAAATGACAAGACAATATAAGACAAAACATGACACCGGCATTAATTGTAAAAACACCTGCACTGCATCAGCCTCAGGCAAACCGGCATTAATTGTAAAAACACCTGCACTGCATCAGTCTCAGGCAAACCGGCATTAGTTGTAAAAACACCTGCCCTGCATCAGCCTCAGGCAAACCGGCATTAGTTGTAAAAACACCTGCACTGCATCAGCCTCAGGCAAACCGGCATTAGTTGTAAAAACACCTGCACTGCATCAGCCTCAGGCAAACCGGCATTAGTTGTAAAAACACCTGCACTGCATCAGCCTCAGGCAAACCGGCATTAGTTGTAAAAACACCTGCACTGCATCAGCCTCAGGCAAACCGGCATTAGTTGTAAAAACACCTGCACTGCATCAGCCTCAGGCAAACCGGCATTAGTTGTAAAAACACCTGCACTGCATCAGCCTCAGGCAAACCGGCATTAGTTGTAAAAACACCTGCACTGCATCAGCCTCAGGCAAACCGACATTAGTTGTAAAAACACCTGCACTGCATCAGCCTCAGGCAAACCGGCATTAGTTGTAAAAACACCTGCACTGCATCAGCCTCAGGCAAACCGGCATTAGTTGTAAAAACACCTGCACTGCATCAGCCTCAGGAAAACTGGCATTAGTTGTAAAAACACCTTCACTGCATCAGCCTCAGGCAAACCGGCATTAATTGTAAAAACACCTGCACTGCATCAGCCTCAGGCAAACCGGCATTAGTTGTAAAAACACCTGCACTGCATCAGCCTCAGGCAAACCGGCATTAATTGTAAAAACACCTGCACTGCATCAGCCTCAGGCAAACCGGCATTAGTTGTAAAAACACCTTCACTGCATCAGCCTCAGGCAAACTGGCATTAGTTGTAAAAACACCTGCACTGCATCAGCCTCAGGCAAACCGGCATTAGTTGTAAAAACACCTGCACTGCATCAGCCTCAGGCAAACCGGCATTAGTTGTAAAAACACCTTCACTGCATCAGCCTCAGGCAAACCGGCATTAGTTGTAAAAACACCTGCACTGCATCAGTCTCAGGCAAACCGGCATTAGTTGTAAAAACACCTGCACTGCATCAGCCTCAGGCAAACCGGCATTAGTTGTAAAAACACCTTCACTGCATCAGCCTCAGGCAAACCGGCATTAAAAACACCTGCACTGCATCAGCCTCAGGCAAACCGGCATTAGTTGTAAAAACACCTGCACTGCATCAGCCTCAGGCAAACCGGCATTAGTTGTAAAAACACCTGCACTGCATCAGCCTCAGGCAAACTGGCATTAGTTGTAAAAACACCTGCACTGCATCAGCCTCAGGCAAACCGGCATTAGTTGTAAAAACACCTGCACTGCATCAGCCTCAGGCAAACCGGCATTAGTTGTAAAAACACCTGCACTGCATCAGCCTCAGGCAAACCGGCATTAGTTGTAAAAACACCTGCACTGCATCAGCCTCAGGCAAACCGGCATTAGTTGTAAAAACACCTGCACTGCATCAGCCTCAGGCAAACTGGCATTAGTTGTAAAAACACCTGCACTGCATCAGCCTCAGGCAAACCGGCATTAGTTGTAAAAACACCTTCGCTGCATCAGCCTCAGGCAAACCGGCATTAGTTGTAAAAACACCTTCGCTGCATCAGCCTCAGGCAAACCGGCATTAGTTGTAAAAACACCTGCACTGCATCAGCCTCAGGCAAACCGGCATTAGTTGTAAAAACACCTGCACTGCATCAGCCTCAGGCAAACATGCATTAGTTGTAAAAACACCTGCACTGCATCAGCCTCAGGCAAACCGGCATTAGTTGTAAAAACACCTGCACTGCATCAGCCTCAGGCAAACTGGCATTAGTTGTAAAAACACCTGCACTGCATCAGCCTCAGGCAAACCGGCATTAGTTGTAAAAACACCTTCACTGCATCAGCCTCAGGCAAACCGGCATTAGTTGTAAAAACACCTTCACTGCATCAGCCTCAGGCAAACCGGCATTAGTTGTAAAAACACCTTCACTGCATCAGCCTCAGGAAAACTGGCATTAGTTGTAAAAACACCTGCACTGCATCAGCCTCAGGCAAACTGGCATTAGTTGTAAAAACACCTGCACTGCATCAGCCTCAGGCAAACCGGCATTAGTTGTAAAAACACCTTCACTGCATCAGCCTCAGGCAAACCGGCATTAGTTGTAAAAACACCTTCACTGCATCAGCCTCAGGCAAACTGGCATTAGTTGTAAAAACACCTTCACTGCATCAGCCTCAGGCAAACCGGCATTAGTTGTAAAAACACCTGCACTGCATCAGTCTCAGGCAAACCAGCATTAGTTGTAAAAACACCTGCACTGCATCAGCCTCAGGCAAACCGGCATTAGTTGTAAAAACACCTGCACTGCATCAGTCTCAGGCAAACCTGCATTAGTTGTAAAAACACCTGCACTGCATCAGCCTCAGGCAAACCGGCATTAGTTGTAAAAACACCTTCACTGCATCAGCCTCAGGCAAACTGGCATTAGTTGTAAAAACACCTGCACTGCATCAGCCTCAGGCAAACCGGCATTAGTTGTAAAAACACCTGCACTGCATCAGCCTCAGGCAAACCGGCATTAGTTGTAAAAACACCTTCACTGCATCAGCCTCAGGCAAACCGGCATTAGTTGTAAAAACACCTGCACTGCATCAGTCTCAGGCAAACCGGCATTAGTTGTAAAAACACCTGCACTGCATCAGCCTCAGGCAAACCGGCATTAGTTGTAAAAACACCTTCACTGCATCAGCCTCAGGCAAACCGGCATTAAAAACACCTGCACTGCATCTGCCTCAGGCAAACCGGCATTAGTTGTAAAAACACCTGCACTGCATCAGCCTCAGGCAAACCGGCATTAGTTGTAAAAACACCTGCACTGCATCAGCCTCAGGCAAACCGGCATTAGTTGTAAAAACACCTGCACTGCATCAGCCTCAGGCAAACCGGCATTAGTTGTAAAAACACCTGCACTGCATCAGCCTCAGGCAAACCGGCATTAGTTGTAAAAACACCTGCACTGCATCAGCCTCAGGCAAACCGGCATTAGTTGTAAAAACACCTTCGCTGCATCAGCCTCAGGCAAACCGGCATTAGTTGTAAAAACACCTTCGCTGCATCAGCCTCAGGCAAACCGGCATTAGTTGTAAAAACACCTGCACTGCATCAGCCTCAGGCAAACCGGCATTAGTTGTAAAAACACCTGCACTGCATCAGCCTCAGGCAAACATGCATTAGTTGTAAAAACACCTGCACTGCATCAGCCTCAGGCAAACCGGCATTAGTTGTAAAAACACCTGCACTGCATCAGCCTCAGGCAAACCGGCATTAGTTGTAAAAACACCTGCACTGCATCAGCCTCAGGCAAACCGGCATTAGTTGTAAAAACACCTTCACTGCATCAGCCTCAGGCAAACCGGCATTAGTTGTAAAAACACCTTCACTGCATCAGCCTCAGGCAAACCGGCATTAGTTGTAAAAACACCTTCACTGCATCAGCCTCAGGAAAACTGGCATTAGTTGTAAAAACACCTGCACTGCATCAGCCTCAGGCAAACCGGCATTAGTTGTAAAAACACCTGCACTGCATCAGCCTCAGGCAAACCGGCATTAGTTGTAAAAACACCTGCACTGCATCAGCCTCAGGCAAACCGGCATTAGTTGTAAAAACACCTGCACTGCATCAGCCTCAGGCAAACCGGCATTAGTTGTAAAAACACCTGCACTGCATCAGCCTCAGGCAAACCGGCATTAGTTGTAAAAACACCTGCACTGCATCAGCCTCAGGCAAACCGGCATTAGTTGTAAAAACACCTGCACTGCATCAGCCTCAGGCAAACTGGCATTAGTTGTAAAAACACCTGCACTGCATCAGCCTCAGGCAAACCGGCATTAGTTGTAAAAACACCTTCACTGCATCAGCCTCAGGCAAACCGGCATTAGTTGTAAAAACACCTTCACTGCATCAGCCTCAGGCAAACCGGCATTAGTTGTAAAAACACCTTCACTGCATCAGCCTCAGGAAAACTGGCATTAGTTGTAAAAACACCTGCACTGCATCAGCCTCAGGCAAACCGGCATTAGTTGTAAAAACACCTGCACTGCATCAGCCTCAGGCAAACCGGCATTAGTTGTAAAAACACCTGCACTGCATCAGCCTCAGGCAAACCGGCATTAGTTGTAAAAACACCTGCACTGCATCAGCCTCAGGCAAACCGGCATTAGTTGTAAAAACACCTGCACTGCATCAGCCTCAGGCAAACCGGCATTAGTTGTAAAAACACCTGCACTGCATCAGCCTCAGGCAAACCGGCATTAGTTGTAAAAACACCTGCACTGCATCAGCCTCAGGCAAACCGGCATTAGTTGTAAAAACACCTTCACTGCATCAGCCTCAGGCAAACCGGCATTAGTTGTAAAAACACCTGCACTGCATCAGCCTCAGGCAAACCGGCATTAGTTGTAAAAACACCTGCACTGCATCAGCCTCAGACAAACCGGCATTAATTGTAAAAACACCTGCACTGTCATGCAGGTGAAAGAGGACCCAAAAGCGACTTGGCGAAAACAGAGTCTTTAATCCAGTAAAGTAAATACAATCAAAAAACACAACTTTCACTCGAAATGACGAGGACAAACTGGAGACTCGATCTTGAACAGCAGGTGAACAGCAGGTTGCCTCAGGAAGGCACTTGAACCAGACAGACTCAGACACCTGCTCACCACGCAGCATCTGAGGAAAACACGATACGACAGGGCGATACACAAACACAGCACGGTGAATTCTTGACAAGGAACCGACAGGGCAGAAACGAATAACAAGGAGAGAAATAGGGACTCTAATCAGGGAAAAGGATCGGGAACAGGTGTGGGAAGGCTAAATGATGATTAGGGGAATAGGAACAGCTGGGAGCAGGAACGGAACGATAGAGAGAAGAGAGAGCGAGAGAGTGAGAGAGGGAGGGGAGAGAGAGGGATAGAAAGAGGGAAAGAACCTAATAAGACCAGCAGAGGGAAACGAATAGAATGGGGAGCACAGGGACAAGACATGATAATAAATGACAAAACATGACAGTACCCCCCACTCACCGAGCGCCTCCTGGCGCACTCGAGGAGGAATCCTGGCGGCAACGGAGGAAATCATCAATGAGTGAACGGTCCAGCACGTCCCGAGACGGAACCCAACTCCTCTCCTCAGGACCGTAACCCTCCCAATCCACTAAGTATTGGTGACCCCGTCCCGAGAACGCATGTCCATGATCTTATGTACCTTGTAAATAGGTGCGCTCTCGACAAGGACGGGAGGGGGAGGGAAGACGAACGGGGGTGCGAAGAAAGGGCTTGACACAGGAGACATGGAAGACAGGATGGACGCGACGAAGATGTCGCGGAAGAAGCAGTCGCACAGCGACAGGATTGACGACCTGGGAGACACGGAACGGACCAATGAACCGCGGAGTCAACTTACGAGAAGCTGTCGTAAGAGGAAGGTTGCGAGTGGAAAGCCACACTCTCTGGCCGCAACAATACCTTGGACTCTTAATCCTTCGTTTATTGGCGGCTCTCACAGTCTGTGCCCTGTAACGGCAAAGTGCAGACCTCACCCTCCTCCAGGTGCGCTCACAACGTTGGACAAACGCTTGAGCGGAGGGAACGCTGGACTCGGCAAGCTGGGATGAGAACAGAGGAGGCTGGTAACCCAGACTACTCTGAAACGGAGATAACCCGGTAGCAGACGAAGGAAGCGAATGTGAGCGTATTCTGCCCAGGGGAGCTGTTCTGCCCAAGACGCAGGGTTTCTGAAAGAAAGGCTGCGTAGTATGCGACCAATCGTCTGATTGGCCCTCTCTGCTTGACCGTTAGACTGGGGATGAAACCCGGAAGAGAGACTGACGGACGCACCAATCAAACGACAGAACTCCCTCCAAAACTGTGACGTGAATTGCGGGCCTCTGTCTGAAACGGCGTCTAACGGGAGGCCATGAATTCTGAATACATTCTCGATAATGATTTGTGCCGTCTCCTTAGCGGAAGGAAGTTTAGCGAGGGGAATGAAATGTGCCGCCTTAGAGAACCTATCGACAACCGTAAGAATCACAGTCTTCCCCGCAGACAAAGGCAGACCGGTAATGAAGTCTAGGGCGATGTGAGACCATGGTCGAGAAGGAATGGGGAGCGGTCTGAGACGACCGGCAGGAGGAGAGTTACCCGACTTAGTCTGCGCGCAGTCCGAACAAGCAGCCACGAAACGGCGCGTGTCACGCTCCTGAGTCGGCCACCAAAAGCGCTGGCGAATAGACGCAAGAGTGCCTCGAACACCGGGATGACCAGCTAACTTGGCAGAGTGAGCCCACTGAAGAACAGCCAGACGAGTGGAAACAGGAACGAAAAGGAGGTTACTAGGACAAGCGCGCGGCGACGCAGTGTGCGTGAGTGCTTGCTTAACCTGTCTTTCAATTCCCCAGACTGTTAACCCGACAACACGCCCATAAGGAAGAATCCCCTCGGGATCAGTAGAAGCCACAGAAGAACTAAACAGACGGGATAAGGCATCAGGCTTGGTGTTCTTGCTACCCGGACGGTAAGAAATCACAAACTCGAAACGAGCGAAAAACAACGCCCAACGAGCTTGACGGGCATTAAGTCGTTTGGCAGAACGGATGTACTCAAGGTTCTTATGGTCTGTCCAAACGACAAAAGGAACGGTCGCCCCCTCCAACCACTGTCGCCATTCGCCTAGGGCTAAGCGGATGGCGAGCAGTTCACGGTTACCCACATCATAGTTGCGCTCAGATGGCGACAGGCGATGAGAAAAATAAGCGCAAGGATGAACCTTATCGTCAGACTGGAAGCGCTGGGATAGAATGGCTCCCACGCCTACCTCTGAAGCGTCAACCTCGACAATGAATTGTCTAGTGACGTCAGGAGTAACGAGGATAGGAGCGGACGTAAACGTTCTTTTAGAAGATCAAAAGCTCCTGGGCGGAACCGGACCACTTAAAACACGTCTTGACAGAAGTAAGAGCTGTGAGAGGGGCAGCAACTTGACCGAAATTACGAATGAAACGCCGATAGAAATGAGCGAAACCTAAAAAGCGCTGCAACTCGACACGTGACCTTGGAACGGGCCAATCACTGACAGCTTGGACCTTAGCGGAATCCATCTGAATGCCTTCAGCGGAAATAACGGAACCGAGAAAAGTAACGAAGGAGACATGAAAAGAGCACTTCTCAGCCTTTACGTAGAGACAATTCTCTAAAAGGCGCTGTAGAACACGTCGAACGTGCTGAACATGAATCTCGAGTGACGGAGAAAAAATCAGGATATCGTCAAGATAGACAAAAACAAAGATGTTCAGCATGTCTCTCAGAACATCATTAACTAATGCCTGAAAAACAGCTGGCGCATTGGCGAGACCAAACGGCAGAACCCGGTACTCAAAATGCCCTAACGGAGTGTTAAACGCCGTTTTCCACTCGTCCCCCTCTCTGATGCGCACGAGATGGTAAGCGTTACGAAGGTCCAACTTAGTAAAGCACCTGGCTCCCTGCAGAATCTCGAAGGCTGATGACATAAGGGGAAGCGGATAACGATTCTTAACCGTTATGTCATTCAGCCCTCGATAATCCACGCAGGGGCGCAGAGTACCGTCCTTCTTCTTAACAAAAAGAACCCCGCCCCGGCCGGAGAGGAAGAAGGCACTATGGTACCGGCGTCAAGAGACACAGACAAATAATCCTCGAGAGCCTTACGTTCGGGAGCCGACAGAGAGTATAGTCTACCCCGAGGAGGAGTGGTCCCCGGAAGGAGATCAATACTACAATCATACGACCGGTGAGGAGGAAGGGAGTTGGCTCGGGACCGACTGAAGACCGTGCGCAGATCATGATATTCCTCCGGCACTCCTGTCAAATCGCCAGGTTCCTCCTGAGAAGTAGGGACAGAAGAAACGGGAGGGATGGCAGACATTAAACACTTCACATGACAAGAAACGTTCCAGGATAGGATAGAATTACTAGACCAATTAATAGAAGGATTATGACATACTAGCCAGGGATGACCCAAAACAACAGGTGTAAACGGTGAACGAAAAATCAAAAAAGAAATAGTCTCACTGTGGTTACCAGATACTGTGAGGGTTAAAGGTAGTGTCTCAAATCTGATACTGGGAAGATGACTACCATCTAAGGCGAACATGGGCGTAGGCTTCTCTAACTCTCTGAAAGGAATGTCATGTTTCCGAACCCATGCTTCGTCCATGAAACAACCCTCAGCCCCAGAGTCTATCAAGGCACTACATGTAGCACCCGAACCGGTCCAGCGTAGATGGACCGACAAAGTAGTACAGGATTTTGATGGAGAGACTTGAGTAGTTGCGCTCACCTGTAGCCCTCCGCTTACAGATGAGCTCTGGCTTTTACTGGACATGAATTAACAAAATGTCCAGCAACTCCGCAATAGAGGCACAGGCGGTTGGTGATCCTCCGTTCCCTCTCCTTAGTCGAGATGCGAATCCCTCCCAGCTGCATGGGCTCAGACTCTGAGCCAGAGGAGGGAGATGGTTGCGATGCGGAGCAGGGAAGCACCGTTGATGCGAGCTCTCTTCCACGAGCCCGGTGACGAAGATCTACCCGTCGTTCTATGCGGATGGCGAGAGCAATCAAAGAGTCCACATCTGAAGGAACCTCCCGGGAGAGAATCTCATCCTTAACCACTGCGTGGAGTCCCTCCAGAAAACGAGCGAGCAGCGCCGGCTCGTTCCACTCACTAGAGGCAGCAAGAGTGCGAAACTCAATAGAATAATCCGTTATGGACCGTTCACCTTGGCATAAGGAAGCCAGGGCCCTAGAAGCCTCCCTACCAAAAACTGAACGGTCAAAAACCCGAATCATCTCCTCTTTAAAGTTCTGGAACTTGTTAGAGCAATCAGCCCTTGCCTCCCAGATAGCTGTGCCCCATTCTCGAGCCCGGCCAGTAAGGAGTGAAATGACGTAAGCAACCCGAGCTCTCTCTCTAGAGTATGTGTTGGGTTGGAGAGAGAACACAATCTCACACTGCGTGAGAAAGGAGCGGCACTCAGTGGGCTGCCCGGAGTAGCAAGGTGGGTTATTAACCCTAGGTTCTGGAGGCTCGGCAGGCCAGGAAGTAACAGGTGGCACGAGACGTAGACTCTGGAACTGTCCAGAGAGGTCGGAAACCTGAGCGGCCAGGTTCTCCACGGCATGGCGAGCAGCAGACAATTCCTGCTCGTGTCTGCCGAGCATGGCTCCTTGGATCTCGACGGCAGTGTAACGAGCGTCTGAAGTCGCTGGGTCCATTCCTTGGTCGGTTCCTTCTGTCATGCAGGTGAAAGAGGACCCAAAAGCGACTTGGCGAAAACAGAGTCTTTAATCCAGTAAAGTAAATACAATCAAAAAACACAACTTTCACTCGAAATGACGAGGACAAACTGGAGACTCGATCTTGAACAGCAGGTGAACAGCAGGTTGCCTCAGGAAGGCACTTGAACCAGACAGACCCAGACACCTGCTCACCACGCAGCATCTGAGGAAAACACGACACGACAGGGCGATACACAAACACAGCACGGTGAATTCTTGACAAGGAACCGACAGGGCAGAAACGAATAACAAGGAGAGAAATAGGGACTCTAATCAGGGAAAAGGATCGGGAACAGGTGTGTGATGGCTAAATGATGATTAGGGGAATAGGAACAGCTGGGAGCAGGAACGGAACGATAGAGAGAAGAGAGAGCGAGAGAGTGAGAGAGGGAGGGGGAGAGAGAGGGATAGAAAGAGGGAAAGAACCTAATAAGACCAGCAGAGGGAAACAAATAGAATGGGGAGCACAGGGACAAGACATGATAATAAATGACAAAACATGACATGCACTGCATCAGCCTCAGGCAAACCGGCATTAGTTGTAAAAACACCTGCACTGCATCAGCCTCAGGCAAACCGACATTAGTTGTAAAAACACCTGCACTGCATCAGCCTCAGGCAAACCGGCATTAATTGTAAAAACACCTGCACTGCATCAGCCTCAGGCAAACCGGCATTAGTTGTAAAAACACGTTCACTGCATCAGCCTCAGGCAAACCGGCATTAGTTGTAAAAACACCTGCACTGCATCAGCCTCAGGCAAACCGGCATTAGTTGTAAAAACACCTTCACTGCATCAGCCTCAGGCAAACCGGCATTAGTTGTAAAAACACCTTCACTGCATCAGTCTCAGGCAAACCGGCATTAGTTGTAAAAACACCTGCACTGCATCAGCCTCAGGCAAACCAGCATTAGTTGTAAAAACACCTGCACTGCATCAGCCTCAGGCAAACTGGCATTAGTTGTAAAAACACCTGCACTGCATCAGCCTCAGGCAAACCGGCATTAGTTGTAAAAACACCTGCACTGCATCAGCCTCAGGCAAACTGGCATTAGTTGTAAAAACACCTTCGCTGCATCAGCCTCAGGCACTCTGCCCCTCAATGTCATTCAAATGTACTTTTATTATGTTTGTTTCCCATAAAGGTATTTTATCAACCAGCACATTTAAGTTCAGCCATAATATTTGTTGTAATATTTGTTCTATCTTTTCAGAGGGAGGAAATTGAAATTGTAGCCAGCTCTGCAATGCTTGTTTGAAAAAGATGGATACTTTGAAAAAAGTATAATTTTCAATTAATTGCACAGACAAAAAGGCCATTTTTAAACAATGGATGAGCTTTTCTCATTAATCTACTTGAGAATTTAGGGTTCAAATAAAACTTTTGAATGACTGAAGCTTTTAGTGCTTGAATATATTTAATTATCCCAACCCACCCAATTCATATTCATTATATAGATAGGCACGTTATATTTTGTCTAGTTTAGCGTCCCAGATAAAGTGAAATATTTTTTTGCTCATATGATTTGAAAAACGCCATAAGTAAGTGAGTAAACTGAGATATGACTAAGGAGTTAATCAGGGCTTTTTTTCCATAAATAAACAGGTATTTACCTCTCCATGGTTGCAGGATCTTGTCTATTTTTACAAGGTTTCTATTGAAATTCATTGTGGAAAGCTTATTTATATATTTTGTGATATGAATACTGAGTATGTCTACTTCACCATCAGCCCATTTTGTAGGTAAGCTGCAAGGTAATGTAAAAGTTGTATTTTTTAAGGATCCAAGTAATATTGCACACTTATCATAATTAGGTTTTAGTCCAGAGAGTACAGAAAAGTTATCTAGATCTTTAATGAGAAATTGCAGGGATCTAACTTAAGGACTCAACATAAAACTTGAGTCATCGGCATACATGGACACCTTTGTTTTTAAGCCTTGGATTTCTAATCCTCTAATGTTGTTCTTGGTTCTGATTTTAATAGCTAGCATTTCGATGGCCATTAACGAATAGATATGGTGACAGCGGACACCCTTGTTTAACTCCTCTTGACAATTCAAAACTCTCTGAGAAGTAGCCATTATTTACTATTTTACACCTGGGGTTGCTATACATTATTTTTACCCATTTTATAAGAGAATTACGGAACTTGAAAAAATCTAGGCATTTATAAATAAAATCCAGTCTTACTTTATCAAATACCTTTTCAAAATCTGCTATAAATACCATTCCTGGCTTCTTATATGTTTCATGATTTCTAGTAGTTGTCGTATATTATGTCCAATGTATCATCCATGTAAAAAACTTGTCTGATCAGGATGAACAATACCTGGTAAAACCATTTTAATTCTGAGTGCTCTGCATTTTGCTAGTATTTTTGCATCACAACATTGAAGTGCAAGGGGCCTCCAGTTTTTTAGATAGACTGGGTCTTTATATTTGCCATCTGGGTTCTGTTTAAATTATAGAGATATCAGACCTTCCTGCTGAGTACCTGACAGACTACCATTTCTATAGGAGTAGTTAAAACAATCTAACAATGGAGCTTTTAGTATATAAAAAAATATTTGATATACCTCTACCAGTATGCCATCAATTCCCGGGGGTTTTCCAGACTGAAAGGATTTAATAGCCTCAAAAAGTTCTTCCTCTGTAATTTGGCCTTCGCACTGATCTTTCTGTGCATTTGTTAATTTTCAATTTTTTATATTATCTGGAAAGAATTCCTTACCATGATCTTCATTCAGTGGGAGAGGATGAGACAGAAAAGAGAACATCTGCCTAAAATAATTAGCTTCCTCTTTTAAAATATAATTCGGAGAATTATAGATGACTCCGTCTTCAGTAACGAGTTTCTGCAAATTATTTTTGTTAGCGTTCCTGTATTGGAGATTCAGGAAGAATTTTGTGCATTTCTCTCCCTATTCCATCCAGTTTGCTTTATTTTTGTAATAGATTACATTGGTTCGTTCCTGAATAAGTTCGTTGGTTAAAAAACATACGTTTTTCCTCTAACTTGCTCCAGTTTCAACTGTTCTGCCTTACTATTATTCAACCATGCTGGTCATTTATGAACATTTGAACATCTTGGCCACGTTCTGTTATAATCTCCACCCGGCACAGCCAGAAGAGGACTGGCCACCCCACATATGCTCTCTCTAATTCTCTCTTTCTTTCTCTCTCTCGGAGGACCTGAGCCCTAGGACCGTGCCCCAGGACTACCTGACATGATGGCTCCTTGCTGTCCCCAGTCCACCTGACTGTGCTGCTGCTCCAGTTTCAACTGTTCTGCCTTATTATTATTTGACCATGCTGGTCATTTATGAACATTTGAACATCTTGGTCATGTTCTGTTATAATCTCTACCCGGCACAGCCAGAAGAGGACTGGCCACCCCACATAGCCCGGTTCCTCTCTAGGTTTCTTCCTAGGTTTTGGACTTTCTAGGGAGTTTTTCCTAGCCACCGTGCTTCTATACCTGCATTGTTTGCTGTTTGGGGTTTTAGGCTGGGTTTCTGTACAGCACTTTGAGATATCAGCTGATGTACGAAGGGCTATATAAATACATTTGATTTGATTTGATTTGATAAGTTCCTCAAGTTCTTTTTGTTTTTCCTCTAACTTATTTTGTATCTCTGTAGTATCGTTTTTATTGCTATCTGCTGCTTTTTTATTATTGATGAAAATTGAATTTAATGACACCTGAAGGTACATTTAAAGGTATCCCAGACAATAAGGGGATTTGCTGAACCTATATTATACTGTATATATATTATACTATATATATTATTTTGTCTTAGTTAAAAATAAGTTGTCCTCCAGTAAACTTTGATTAAATTTCCAATATCTGGGTCCACGTGGAAAATCTACTAGTTATGTGAATGCCAATTAGACGATGATCTGATCGTATTCTGTCTCCTATTAAATTTTTTTTTTTTTACCTTTGATGCAAGAGAGAAAGAGACAAGAAAGTAGTCAAGACGAGCTTGATTAAGTCTCCATGTATATCTCACTAGGTCAGGTTTTTTTTAGTCTCCAAATATCCACTATTTCTAATGTGTCCATAATATTTGTGATTTCCTTAAGGGCATGGTGATGATAGTCTGTAGAGTGATTACCTTTACGGTCCATTGAGGTACTTGACACTGTGTTATTGTCACGCCCTGGCCACAGAGAGGCTTTTATTCTCTATTTTGTTTAGGCCAGGGTGTGACTAGGGTGGGCATTCTATGTTCAGTTCCTATGTTTTGTATTTCTTTGTTGTTTGGCCGGGTATGGTTCTCAATCAGAGGCAGCTGTCTACCTTTGTCTCTGATTGAGAACCATACTTAGGCAGCTTTCTCCCACATGGGTTCTGGTGGGTAGTTGTTTTCTGTTTTGTGTCTTTCTGCACCAGACAGAACTGTTTCGTTCGTTCTCTTCGTTGTTTTTTTGTTAATCAGAGGTCAGTTCAAATAATAAAGATGAACACGTACCACGCTGCACCTTGGTCCTCCTTCCAACAGCCGTTACAGTTATAGTCTCCTACCATAAAGATGAACACGTACCACGCTGTACCTTGGTCCTCCTTCCAACAGCTGTTACAGTTATAGTCTCCTACCATAAAGATGAACACGTACCACGCTGCACCTTGGTCCTCCTTCCAACAGCCGTTACAGTTATAGTCTCCTACCATAAAGATTAGATCATTTGTTGCCTGTAAGTTCAAGAAATTGGTATAAATGTTTTTGAAGAGGTGTGGATCATCCTGATTTGGACCATATAGATTAATGAGATTTTTCGTCCACTTTCATATCCAAAGGATCCACCTTCCTTGAGAATCAATCCTGATTATTTGCACATTCAGATTAAAATTTTGTTAATTAATATCATCACACCCTTTGAGTTCCTTTGTACATGACAGAAAATGCATTTTTTCTACGCAACTTCATCTAAGGATGTAGAGTGAGATTCTTGTAAACAGTATATGTTATGTTCGTTTTCATTTAGCCATGTAAAGAATGATCTTTTTTTATAATCTTCCAAACCATTACAATTATAACTAGCTATACTTATTTCACCCCTTACCAAAACTAGATACTATTATCAGGCTAAATTGACCATAATTAGAGCTTGTAAAGTTACTGCCATCAGAGGTATTATGAAGGTCAAAACTAGAGCTTTCAAGTGTCTGATATTTAGAATTAGAAATAGGTTCTAGCAATATCTTTTTTATTCCCTTTTGACTGTTTGCCTGTTTGCCTGTTTGCCTGTTTGCCTGTTTGCCTGTTTGCCTGTTTGCCTGTTTGCCTGTTTGACTGTTTGACTGTTTGACTGTTTGCCTGTTTGCCTGTTTGCCTGTTTGCCTGTTTGCCTGTTTGCCTGTTTGCCTGTTTGCCTGTTTGCCTGTTTGCCTGTTTGCCTGTTTGCCTGTTTGCCTGTTTGCCTGTAAGCCAATGCCACAATGTAAAAGAATTGAGACAAATTATGTGTGTAACAAATCTGAGTAGGCTGATGTGTATGATATTGAATATGATATAATGAGAGAGTAAGACTAGTATAAGAGTAAGACTATAATGTGTGATGTCCAAATAAATAATAACTCTGCCAATTTGCATGTTTGAGTGTCTATGTGTGTAACATGTAGTGTGTATAGCCTTAATATTCATAATTGTAATCCATATCGTATCACCATCATAGTTGCATCATAATTCCATTTAACATAATTGAAAAACACATCCCAGCATTTCCATAGCAACTGAAGTTTCACATGATCATGAAAGAGACCTTGCATTACCCTGGAGACTGCTTCACTACAGTACACATGTATTCCATACAATATGTTATTATTCCCCAATGCCCCTATTCTGATAACTTCCCCTTGCTTGTTGTAAACATATATAAACTTGTAGACAAATACATCAAAAAGATAGACAAACAATAAACACATTAAATTATAAAACAGTTCTCGACAATAGAGAGGGAGAGGAGAGAAAAGAGAGTGAGAGAAGAGAGCGAGATCAGGTGTGTGTGTGTATGTATAAGTCTGTATGTGTAAGCAAGCAAGTTGAGTACGCGTGTGTTCATATTCACTTCATAATGTTCTGATATTTTAAACATTTCCCATACCTTTTTTTTTCATAACTTGAAGTCCCTGTATAATTTAGTACAGCCACGGTGTTATGGAGCTGTCTCGGAATAGCTGTCCATCTACAAAGAGTTTGTCCACAATGATAAAGGCACGCCTACCATCCTTCCTTTGTTGTCTTTGTACCGGATACAGTCTCTTACGACGTTCATTTATCTCCTTTGGAAATTGGTCATTGAGACTGAATTTGGTCCCTTGAAGCTCCCTTCCTCTGCTTTTGATCAGCTCCTTTTGTTGGTAGTGTTCAAATTTTGCGATGATCGGTCGGGGACCCTTGGTCTTGTAGCTCCGAGCTCCAAGTCTTTACCCGGTGAAAAGCCACCTTGTTTACAGTCTCTATAGGAAGATTCAATGCGGATTTCATGAATTCTCTGATTGCGCCCTCTGGATTATTGGATGCGTCCTCAGGAATACCAGAAAAAAATAGATTTTCACGCTACGACTTTGTATGTCTAGTAGCGTCTCCTTCATCACCCTGTTTACCCTGAGTAGACAACCCATGTTGGAATCGTGTATTTTTACCTTGACTGTGAGTGTCTTGTTTTCTCTTTGGAGCGTGAGAATTTAACTCTGGCTGAACTCCAGACTCCCCCTCAGCTCTGCCAACTCCTCACACAACTGTTCCAGTGTTGCATGGATTCCAGCCCTGCTACCTCCTCACACAACTGTTCCAGTGTTGCATGGATTCCAGCCCTGCTACCTCCTCACACAACTGTTCCAGTGTTGCATGGATTCCAGCCCTGCTACCTCCTCACACAACTGTTCCAGTGTTGCATGGATTCCAGCCCTGCTACCTCCTCACACAACTGTTCCAGTGTTGCATGGATTCCAGCCCTGCTACCTCCTCACACAACTGTTCCAGTGTTGATGGATTCCAGCCAGAGCACTAGCCTCTACCTCAATGGTAAGTAAATCGTCCGTGTCTGTAGATTAATCTGTTTTTCTTTTTTTTGGGGGGTTAAAGTTATTTTGTGAGGTGGTCGGATCTTTCCACGAAGGAGTATGTTGTTCCTCCCTAGTGTAAAGTTGTTGGTACTCGTAGATTCCCCCAGGATCTGCTTGGTATCCAGATTGCCACTATACTGCAACCAGTTGTTTTACGAGAAGATAACAGTGAGTCTTTCCCACGACGATGACAGTTGTCTGTAGTACAGCCAGCTAGCACTTGCGGAATCCACGCAAAAAAAAAGGAACACAAACTTGCAGTCCCAGCCGTAAAGGCTACCTGCGTTGTGGAATCCTTAGTAACAAACCTTTAGTTGGGATTAAAATGGATTTAATTAAACGTTTTAATGTAAACAACAGACTGAGTGCAGACAGTCCAGTGTCCTGTTGTGCGCTCTGATGATGTCTCTCTCGTCAGCTAAGTGCTGTTATTGTGAAGTGGAAACATCTAGGAGCAATCATGGCAATAACAGAAGTGATAGACCACACAAACTCACAGAACGGGACTGCAAAGTGCTGAAGGGCGTAAAAATGGTCTGTCCTCAGTTGCAACACTCACCACCAAATTCCAAATTTTCTAATAACTAATAACTTAATGCTATAGCATACAATTACATTTTAGACGATTCTGTGCATTCAACTTTGTGGCAACAGTTTGGGGAAGGACCTTTCCTGTTTCAGCATGACAATACCCCCATGCACAAAGCAAGGTCCATACAGAAATGATTTGTCGATAACGGAAGAACTTTACTGACCTGAACAGAGCCCTGATCTCAACCCCATCGAACACCTTTGGCATGAATTGGAACAAAGACTGCAAACCAGGCCTAATCACACAACATCTGTGCCCGATCTCACTAATGCTCTTGTGGCTGAATGGAAGCGAGTCCTTGCAGCAATGTTCCAACATCTAGTGGAAAGCCTTCCCAGAAGAGTGGATGCTGTTATGGCAGCAAAGGGAGGACCAACTCCATATGGATGTCCATGATTTTGGAATGAGATGTTTGATGAGCAGGTGTCCACATACTTTTGGCCATTTAGTGTAAATAATGCTGTACATTATGGTTTGACCAGGAACCAATTGTAGTTACTGAAGTTCCCCTGGGTCGCTGACGTGAGAAGGCTTGGACCCTGGCATGGGGAATATCTCAATTGCATAATCCGTGTGTCCTCTCTCGTCTCCTTCTCAAAACCTACTTGAGGAAAAGGTCAGAGGGGAGGGACATCTGGGTTTGTCAATAAATGGGTTTTGAGGAGGAGATGAGGAGAGAGGACGCAAGTAGTATGCAATTTAAATGTTTCCCATGCCAGGGTCCAAGCCTCTTCACCTCACCGCCCAGGGGAACTTCAGTAACTACTAGGGTTGTTCAGTAACTACTAGGGTTGTTGAGGGACTGTGTTCTCTAAAGAAGGATGCTGAGGGACTGTGTTCTCTCCAGAGGGTTGCCGAGGGACTGTGTTCTCTCCAGAGGGTCGCTGAGGGACTGTGTTCTCTCCAGAGGGTCGCTGAGGGACTGTAATCTCTCCAGAGGGTTACTGAAGGAATGAATTCTCTCCAGAGGGTTGCTGAGGGACTGTGTTCTCTTCAGAGGGTTGCTGATGGAATGAGTTCTCTCCAGAGGGTTGTTGAGGGACTGAGTTCTCTCCAGAGGGTTGCTGGGGGATTGTGGTCTCTCCAGAGGGTTGCTGAGGACTGTGTTCTCTTCAGAGGGTTGCCGAGGGACTGCATTCTCTCCAGAGGGTTGCCGAGGGACTGGGTTCTATCCAGAGGGTTGCTGAGGACTGTGGTCTCTCCAGAGGGTTGCTGAGGACTGTGTTCTCTCCAGAGGGTTGCTGAGGACTGAGTTCTCTCCAGAGGGTTGCTGGGGGACTGTGGTCTCTCCAGAGGGTTGCCGAGGGACTGCGTTCTCTCCAGAGGGTTGCCGAGGGACTGGGTTCTATCCAGAGGGTTGCCGAGGGACTGCATTCTCTCCAGAGGGTTGCAGAGGGACTGTGTTCTCTCCAGAGGGTTGCCGAGGGACTGAGTTCTCGCCAGAGGGTTGCTGAGGGACTGAGTTCTCTCCAGAGGATTGCTGAGGGACTGTGTTCTCTCCAGAGTTCCGCTGGTGGTCAAGACCTCACAGGCAGCCAGCTCGTGGTACAGAGCATTCAGAACCTCCAGAATGTGGTCTTTCCCTGAGAGAGAGGAGATAGATGGTTTCTATCTATGTTATTGGTTAAAGAGACTCTGAGAGAGAGGGGAGATGAAATATATATCAAATCAAATCAATGTCTGTGTGTTTCACAGACAGAACCTCACCCAGAGAGCTGTACATATCAGTGTGTTAGACAGACAGAACCTCACCCAGAGAGCTGCACATGTCAGTGTGTTAGACAGAACCTCACCCAGAGAGCTGTACATGTCAGTGTGTTAGACAGACAGAACCTCACCCAGAGAGCTGTACATGTCAGTGTGTTAGACAGAACCTCACCCAGAGAGCTGTACATGTCAGTGTGTTAGACAGAAACTCACCCAGAGAGCTGTACATGTCAGTGTGTTAGACAGAACCTCACCCAGAGAGCTGTACATGTCAGTGTGTTAGACAGACAGAACCTCACCCAGAGAGCTGCACATGTCAGTGTGTTAGACAGACAGAACCTCACCCAGAGAGCTGTACATGTCAGTGTGTTAGACAGACAGAACCTCACCCAGAGAGCTGTACATGTCAGTGTGTTAGACAGACAGAACCTCACCCAGAGAGCTGTACATGTCAGTGTGTTAGACAGACAGAACCTCACCCAGAGAGCTGTACATGTCAGTGTGTTAGACAGACAGAACCTCACCCAGAGAGCTGTACATGTCAGTGTGTTAGACAGACAGAACCTTACCCAGAGAGCTGCACATGTCAGTGTGTTAGACAGACAGAACCTCACCCAGAGAGCTGTACATGTCAGTGTGTTAGACAGAACCTCACCCAGAGAGCTGTACATGTCAGTGTGTTAGACAGAACCTCACCCAGAGAGCTGTACATGTCAGTGTGTTAGACAGAACCTCACCCAGAGAGCTGTACATGTCAGTGTGTTAGACAGAACCTCACCCAGAGAGCTGTACATGTCAGTGTGTTAGACAGAACCTCACCCAGAGAGCTGTACATGTCAGTGTGTTAGACAGACAGAACCTCACCCAGAGAGCTGTACATATCAGTGTGTTAGACAGACAGAACCTCACCCAGAGAGCTGTACATGTCAGTGTGTTAGACAGAACCTCACCCAGAGAGCTGTACATGTCAGTGTGTTAGACAGACAGAACCTCACCCAGAGAGCTGCACATGTCAGTGTGTTAGACAGAACCTCACCCAGAGAGCTGTACATATCAGTGTGTTAGACAGACAGAACCTCACCCAGAGAGCTGTACATGTCAGTGTGTTAGACAGAACCTCACCCAGAGAGCTGTACATGTCAGTGTGTTAGACAGACAGAATCTCACCCAGAGAGCTGTACATGTCAGTGTGTTAGACAGAACCTCACCCAGAGAGCTGTACATGTCAGTGTGTTAGACAGAACCTCACCCAGAGAGCTGTACATGTCAGTGTGTTAGACAGAACCTCACCCAGAGAGCTGTACATGTCAGTGTGTTAGACAGACAGAACCTCACCCAGAGAGCTGTACATGTCAGTGTGTTAGACAGAACCTCACCCAGAGAGCTGCACATGTCAGTGTGTTAGACAGACAGAACCTCACCCAGAGAGCTGCACATGTCAGTGTTAGACAGACAGAACCTCACCCAGAGAGCTGTACATGTCAGTGTGTTAGACAGAACCTCACCCAGAGAGCTGTACATGTCAGTGTGGTAGACAGACAGAACCTCACCCAGAGAGCTGTACATGTCAGTGTGTTAGACAGACAGAACCTCACCCAGAGAGCTGCACATGTCAGTGTGTTAGACAGAACCTCACCCAGAGAGCTGTCCATGTCAGTGTGGTTAGACAGACAGAACCTCACCCAGAGAGCTGTACATGTCAGTGTGTTAGACAGAACCTCACCCAGAGAGCTGTACATGTCAGTGTGTTAGACAGACAGAACCTCACCCAGAGAGCTGTACATGTCAGTGTGTTAGACAGAACCTCACCCAGAGAGCTGTACATGTCAGTGTGTTAGACAGACAGAACCTCACCCAGAGAGCTGTACATGTCAGTGTGTTAGACAGAACCTCACCCAGAGAGCTGTACATGTCAGTGTGTTAGACAGACAGAACCTCACCCAGAGAGCTGTACATGTCAGTGTGTTAGACAGACAGAACCTCACCCAGAGAGCTGTACATAAATCTCATGTTACTGTTGAATACATTTTTTATTTAAGAAAATGTTAACGGCACAAAGTATACTTTCTAAAGTTCTTTATCAAAAATGGCGGATAAAGGCGGATAAATAGCATTTAGCAAAAAAAACAATTATTTTACTCTGAAATAAAACCATCAATTGATCAATTTTAAACAAATACATGTCTTTCATTGAAAACCCCATGCCATGATGAATTAGTGAAAAAACACACTAATCCATTTCACAAGTTATTTCAGCAATAAAAGCAAATGTACCAAATATACCATATTTCCATTCTGAAAATGGATATATAGATTTTCTGGGAAAAAATGCCATTTATAGTCAGTCCCTCCAGGATTCCGCAAAGATTTTTTTGCGTGCTAAAATGCTTGATTTTACTGCTGCAATTATGACATTTGAAAATGTGCTGATGAGGGAAAAAGTTAGTTGCCGTGTACCCTGATTGAACCATATTATGCGGTAATGTGGGTTGATTGGTTGAAATTGCGAGCCCTCTTTTTGTACTGTGGCGATGGGTCATGCAATAAAATTACGATGATTAGACTCCTTTATGCTGAAATAGTTTGGGGATTGGTCAAATAGGCCCTTTCATAATATACGGGGAATTGTTGATTTTGTAAAAAACTTTACAAGTTTACTGCTTGTAAAGTCTTTCTCTTATTCTTGATGTTTCACATGTTGTTATTGGTGTGTAGTGATGTTTCACATGTTGTTATTGGTGTGTAGTGATGTTTCACATGTTGTTATTGGTGTGTAGTGATGTTTATGTTTCACATGTTGTTATTGGTGTGTAGTGATGTTTCACATGTTGTTAATGGTGTGTAGTGATGGTTCACATGTTGTTATTGGTGTGTAGTGATGTTCATGTTTCACATGTTGATATTGGTGTGTAGTGATGTTTCACATGTTGTTATTGGTGTGTAGGGATGTTTCACATGTTGTTATTGGTGTGTAGTGATGTTCATGTTTCACATGTTGATATTGGTGTGTAGTGATGTTTCAGATGTTGTTAATGGTGTGTAGGGATGTTTCACATGTCGTTATTGGTGTGTAGTGATGTTCATGTTTCACATGTTGATATTGGTGTGTAGTGATGTTTCACATGTTGTTATTGGTGTGTAGTGATGTTTCACATGTTGTTAATCGTGTGTAGTGATGTTTCACATGTTGATATTGGTGTGTAGTGATGTTTCACATGTTGTTATTGGTGTGTAGGGATGTTTCACATGTTGTTATTGGTGTGTAGTGATGTTCATGTTTCACATGTTGATATTGGTGTGTAGTGATGTTTCACATGTTGATATTGGTGTGTAGGGATGTTTCACATGTTGTTATTGGTGTGTAGTGATGTTTCACATGTTGTTATTGGTGTGTAGGGATGTTTCACATGTTGTTATTGGTGTGTAGTGATGTTCACATGTTGTTATTGGTGTGTAGTGATGGTTCACATGTTGTTATTGGTGTGTAGTGATGTTTCACATGTTGTTATTGGTGTGTAGTGATGTTCATGTTTCACATGTTGATATTGGTGTGTAGTGATGTTTCACATGTTGTTATTGGTGTGTAGTGATGTTTCACATGTTGTTATTGGTGTGTAGTGATGTTTCACATGTTGTTATTAGTGTGTAGTAATGTTTCACATGCTGTTATTGGTGTGTAGTGATGTTTCACATGTTATTATTGGTGTGTAGTGATGTTTCACATGTTGTTATTGGTGTGTAGTGATGTTTATGTTTCACATGTTGTTATTGGTGTGTAGGGATGTTTCACATGTTGTTATTGGTGTGTAGTGATGTTCATGTTTCACATGTTGATATTGGTGTGTAGTGATGTTTCACATGTTGATATTGGTGTGTAGGGATGTTTCACATGTTGTTATTGGTGTGTAGTGATGTTCACATGTTGTTATTGGTGTGTAGTGATGGTTCACATGTTGTTATTGGTGTGTAGTGATGTTTCACATGTTGTTATTGGTGTGTAGTGATGTTTCACATGTTGATATTGGTGTGTAGTGATGTTTCACATGTTGTTATCGGTGTGTAGTGATGTTTCACATGTTGTTATTGGTGTGTAGTGATGGTTCTCATGTTGTTATTGGTGTGTAGTGATGGTTCACATGTTGTTATTGGTGTGTAGTGATGTTTCACATGTTGTTATTGGTGTGTAGTGATGTTTCACATGTTGTTATTGGTGTGTAGGGATGTTTCACATGTTGTTATTGGTGTGTAGTGATGATTATGTTTCACATGTTGTTATTGGTGTGTAGTGATGTTTCACATGTTGTTATTGGTGTGTTGTGATGTTTCACATGTTGATATTGGTGTGTAGGGATGTTGTTTCACGTGTTGTTATTGGTGTGTAGTGATGTTTCACATGTTGTTATTGGTGTGTAGTGATGTTTCACATGTTGTTATTGGTGTGTAGGGATGTTTCACATGTTGTTATTGGTGTGTAGGGATGTTTCACATGTTGTTATTGGTGTGTAGTGATGTTCATGTTTCACATGTTGATATTGGTGTGTAGTGATGTTTCACATGTTGATATTGGTGTGTAGGGATGTTTCACATGTTGATATTGGTGTGTAGTGATGTTTCACATGTTGATATTGGTGTGTAGGGATGTTTCACATGTTGTTATTGGTGTGTAGTGATGTTTCACATGTTGTTATTGGTGTGTAGGGATGTTTCACATGTTGTTATTGGTGTGTAGTGATGTTCACATGTTGTTATTGGTGTGTAGTGATGGTTCACATGTTGTTATTGGTGTGTAGTGATGTTTCACATGTTGTTATTGGTGTGTAGTGATGTTTCACATGTTGATATTGGTGTGTAGTGATGTTTCACATGTTGTTATCGGTGTGTAGTGATGTTTCACATGTTGTTATTGGTGTGTAGTGATGTTTCACATGTTGTTATTGGTGTGTAGTGATGGTTCACATGTTGTTATTGGTGTGTAGTGATGTTTCACATGTTGTTATTGGTGTGTAGTGATGTTTCACATGTTGTTATTGGTGTGTAGGGATGTTTCACATGTTGTTATTGGTGTGTAGTGATGTTTATGTTTCACATGTTGTTATTGGTGTGTAGTGATGTTTCACATGTTGTTATTGGTGTGTTGTGATGTTTCACATGTTGATATTGGTGTGTAGGGATGTTGTTTCACGTGTTGTTATTGGTGTGTAGTGATGTTTCACATGTTGTTATTGGTGTGTAGTGATGTTTCACGTGTTGTTATTGGTTTGTAGTGATGTTCATGTTTCACATGTTGTTATTGGTGTGTTGTGATGTTTCACATGTTGTTATTGGTGTGTAGTGCTGTTTCACATGTTGTTATTGGTGTGTAGGGATGTTTCACATGTTGTTATTGGTGTGTAGTGATGTTTCACATGTTGTTATTGGTGTGTTGTGATGTTTCACATGTTGATATTGGTGTGTAGGGATGTTGTTTCACGTGTTGTTATTGGTGTGTAGTGATGTTTCACATGTTGTTATTGGTGTGTAGTGATGTTTCACGTGTTGTTATTGGTGTGTAGTGATGTTCATGTTTCACATGTTGTTATTGGTGTGTTGTGATGTTTCACATGTTGTTATTGGTGTGTAGTGATGTTTCACATGTTGTTATTGGTGTGTAGGGATGTTTCACATGTTGTTATTGGTGTGTAGTGATGTTTCACATGTTGTTATTGGTGTGTAGTGATGTTTCACATGTTGATATTGGTGTGTAGTGATGTTTCACATGTTGTTATCGGTGTGTAGTGATGTTTCACATGTTGTTATTGGTGTGTAGTGATGGTTCTCATGTTGTTATTGGTGTGTAGTGATGGTTCACATGTTGTTATTGGTGTGTAGTGATGTTTCACATGTTGTTATTGGTGTGTAGTGATGTTTCACATGTTGTTATTGGTGTGTAGGGATGTTTCACATGTTGTTATTGGTGTGTAGTGATGATTATGTTTCACATGTTGTTATTGGTGTGTAGTGATGTTTCACATGTTGTTATTGGTGTGTTGTGATGTTTCACATGTTGATATTGGTGTGTAGGGATGTTGTTTCACGTGTTGTTATTGGTGTGTAGTGATGTTTCACATGTTGTTATTGGTGTGTAGTGATGTTTCACATGTTGTTATTGGTGTGTAGGGATGTTTCACATGTTGTTATTGGTGTGTAGGGATGTTTCACATGTTGTTATTGGTGTGTAGTGATGTTCATGTTTCACATGTTGATATTGGTGTGTAGTGATGTTTCACATGTTGATATTGGTGTGTAGGGATGTTTCACATGTTGATATTGGTGTGTAGTGATGTTTCACATGTTGATATTGGTGTGTAGGGATGTTTCACATGTTGTTATTGGTGTGTAGTGATGTTTCACATGTTGTTATTGGTGTGTAGGGATGTTTCACATGTTGTTATTGGTGTGTAGTGATGTTCACATGTTGTTATTGGTGTGTAGTGATGGTTCACATGTTGTTATTGGTGTGTAGTGATGTTTCACATGTTGTTATTGGTGTGTAGTGATGTTTCACATGTTGATATTGGTGTGTAGTGATGTTTCACATGTTGTTATCGGTGTGTAGTGATGTTTCACATGTTGTTATTGGTGTGTAGTGATGTTTCACATGTTGTTATTGGTGTGTAGTGATGGTTCACATGTTGTTATTGGTGTGTAGTGATGTTTCACATGTTGTTATTGGTGTGTAGTGATGTTTCACATGTTGTTATTGGTGTGTAGGGATGTTTCACATGTTGTTATTGGTGTGTAGTGATGTTTATGTTTCACATGTTGTTATTGGTGTGTAGTGATGTTTCACATGTTGTTATTGGTGTGTTGTGATGTTTCACATGTTGATATTGGTGTGTAGGGATGTTGTTTCACGTGTTGTTATTGGTGTGTAGTGATGTTTCACATGTTGTTATTGGTGTGTAGTGATGTTTCACGTGTTGTTATTGGTTTGTAGTGATGTTCATGTTTCACATGTTGTTATTGGTGTGTTGTGATGTTTCACATGTTGTTATTGGTGTGTAGTGCTGTTTCACATGTTGTTATTGGTGTGTAGGGATGTTTCACATGTTGTTATTGGTGTGTAGTGATGTTTCACATGTTGTTATTGGTGTGTTGTGATGTTTCACATGTTGATATTGGTGTGTAGGGATGTTGTTTCACGTGTTGTTATTGGTGTGTAGTGATGTTTCACATGTTGTTATTGGTGTGTAGTGATGTTTCACGTGTTGTTATTGGTGTGTAGTGATGTTCATGTTTCACATGTTGTTATTGGTGTGTTGTGATGTTTCACATGTTGTTATTGGTGTGTAGTGATGTTTCACATGTTGTTATTGGTGTGTAGGGATGTTTCACATGTTGTTATTGGTGTGTAGTGATGTTTCACATGTTGTTATTGGTGTGTAGTGATGTTCACATGTTGTTATTGGTGTGTAGTGATGGTTCACATGTTGTTATTGGTGTGTAGTGATGGTTCACATGTTGTTATTGGTGTGTAGGGATGTTTCACATGTTGTTATTGGTGTGTAGTGATGTTTATGTTTCACATGTTGTTATTGGTGTGTAGTGATGTTTCACATGTTGATATTGGTGTGTAGGGATGTTGTTTCACGTGTTGTTATTGGTGTGTAGTGATGTTTCACATGTTGTTATTGGTGTGTAGTGATGTTTCACATGTTGTTATTGGTGTGTAGTGATGTTTCACATGTTGTTATTGGTGTGTAGTGATGTTTCACGTGTTGTTATTGGTGTGTAGTGATGTTCATGTTTCACATGTTGTTATTGGTGTGTTGTGATGTTTCACATGTTGTTATTGGTGTGTAGTGATGTTTCACATGTTGTTATTGGTGTGTAGGGATGTTTCACATGTTGTTATTGATGTGTAGTGATGTTTCACATGTTGTTATTGGTGTGTAGTGATGTTCACATGTTGTTATTGGTGTGTAGTGATGGTTCACATGTTGTTATTGGTGTGTAGTGATGGTTCACATGTTGTTATTGGTGTGTAGGGATGTTTCACATGTTGTTATTGGTGTGTAGTGATGTTTCACATGTTGTTATTGGTGTGTAGTGATGTTCATGTTTCACATGTTGATATTGGTGTGTAGTGATGTTTCACATGTTGTTATTGGTGTGTAGGGATGTTTCACATGTTGTTATTGGTGTGTAGTGATGTTCATGTTTCACATGTTGATATTGGTGTGTAGTGATGTTTCACATGTTGTTATTGGTGTGTAGTGATGTTTCACATGTTGATATTGGTGTGTAGGGATGTTTCACATGTTGTTATTGGTGTGTAGTGATGTTTCACATGTTGTTATTGGTGTGTAGGGATGTTTCACATGTTGTTATTGGTGTGTAGTGATGTTCACATGTTGTTATTGGTGTGTAGTGATGGTTCACATGTTGTTATTGGTGTGTAGTGATGGTTCACATGTTGTTATTGGTGTGTAGTGATATTTCACATGTTGTTATTGGTGTGTTGTGATGTTTCACATGTTGATATTGGTGTGTGGGGATGTTGTTTCACGTGTTGTTATTGGTGTGTAGTGATGTTTCACATGTTGTTATTGGTGTGTAGTGATGTTTCACATGTTGTTATTGGTGTGTAGTGATGTTTCACATGTTGTTATTGGTGTGTAGTGATGTTTCACATGTTGTTATTGGTGTGTAGTGATGTTTCACATGTTGTTATTGGTGTGTAGTGATGTTTCACATGTTGTTATTGGTGTGTAGGGATGTTTCACATGTTGTTATTGGTGTATAGTGATGTTCACATGTTGTTATTGGTGTGTAGTGATGGTTCACATGTTGTTATTGGTGTGTAGTGATGGCTCACATGTTGTTATTGGTGTGTAGTGATGTTTCACATGTTGTTATTGGTGTGTAGTGATGTTTCACATGTTGTTATTGGTGTGTAGGGATGTTTCACATGTTGTTATTGGTGTGTAGTGATGTTTTTGTTTCACATGTTGTTATTGGTGTGTAGTGATATTCCACATGTTGTTATTGGTGTGTTGTGATGTTTCACATGTTGATATTGGTGTGTAGGGATGTTGTTTCACGTGTTGTTATTGGTGTGTAGTGATGTTTCACATGTTGTTATTGGTGTGTAGTGATGTTTCACATGTTGTTATTGGTGTGTTGTGATGTTTCACATGTTGTTATTGGTGTGTAGTGATGTTTCACATGTTGTTATTGGTGTGTAGGGATGTTTCACATGTTGATATTGGTGTGTAGTGATGTTTCACATGTTGTTATTGGTGTGTAGTGATGTTTCACATGTTGATATTGGTGTGTAGTGATGTTTCACATGTTGTTACTGGTGTGTAGTGATGTTTCACATGTTGTTATTGGTGTGTAGTGATGTTTCACATGTTGTTATTGGTGTTTAGGGATGTTTCACATGTTGTTATTGGTGTGTAGTGATGTTCACATGTTGTTATTGGTGTGTAGTGATGGTTCACATGTTGTTATTGGTGTGTAGTGATGGTTCACATGTTGTTATTGGTGTGTAGTGATGTTTCACATGTTGTTATTGGTGTGTAGTGATGTTCACATGTTGTTATTGGTGTGTAGTGATGGTTCACATGTTGTTATTGGTGTGTAGTGATGTTTCACATGTTGTTATTGGTGTGTAGTGATGTTCATGTTTCACATGTTGATATTGGTGTGTAGTGATGTTTCACATGTTGTTATTGGTGTGTAGGGATGTTTCACATGTTGTTATTGGTGTGTAGTGATGTTCATGTTTCACATGTTGATATTGGTGTGTAGTGATGTTTCACATGTTGTTATTGGTGTGTAGTGATGTTTCACATGTTGATATTGGTGTGTAGGGATGTTTCACATGTTGTTATTGGTGTGTAGTGATGTTTCACATGTTGTTATTGGTGTGTAGGGATGTTTCACATGTTGTTATTGGTGTGTAGTGATGTTCACATGTTGTTATTGGTGTGTAGTGATGGTTCACATGTTGTTATTGGTGTGTAGTGATGGTTCACATGTTGTTATTGGTGTGTAGTGATATTTCACATGTTGTTATTGGTGTGTTGTGATGTTTCACATGTTGATATTGGTGTGTAGGGATGTTGTTTCACATGTTGTTATTGGTGTGTAGTGATGTTTCACATGTTGTTATTGGTGTGTAGTGATGTTTCACATGTTGTTATTGGTGTGTAGTGATGTTTCACATGTTGTTATTGGTGTGTAGTGATGTTTCACATGTTGTTATTGGTGTGTAGTGATGTTTCACATGTTGTTATTGGTGTGTAGTGATGTTTCACATGTTGTTATTGGTGTGTAGGGATGTTTCACATGTTGTTATTGGTGTGTAGTGATGTTCACATGTTGTTATTGGTGTGTAGTGATGGTTCACATGTTGTTATTGGTGTGTAGTGATGGCTCACATGTTGTTATTGGTGTGTAGTGATGTTTCACATGTTGTTATTGGTGTGTAGTGATGTTTCACATGTTGTTATTGGTGTGTAGTGATGTTTCACATGTTGTTATTGGTGTGTAGTGATGTTTCACATGTTGTTATTGGTGTGTAGTGATGTTTCACATGTTGTTATTGGTGTGTAGTGATGTTTCACATGTTGTTATTGGTGTGTAGTGATGTTTCACATGTTGTTATTGGTGTGTAGGGATGTTTCACATGTTGTTATTGGTGTGTAGTGATGTTCACATGTTGTTATTGGTGTGTAGTGATGGTTCACATGTTGTTATTGGTGTGTAGTGATGGCTCACATGTTGTTATTGGTGTGTAGTGATGTTTCACATGTTGTTATTGGTGTGTAGTGATGTTTCACATGTTGTTATTGGTGTGTAGGGATGTTTCACATGTTGTTATTGGTGTGTAGTGATGTTTATGTTTCACATGTTGTTATTGGTGTGTAGTGATATTTCACATGTTGTTATTGGTGTGTTGTGATGTTTCACATGTTGATATTGGTGTGTAGGGATGTTGTTTCACGTGTTGTTATTGGTGTGTAGTGATGTTTCACATGTTGTTATTGGTGTGTAGTGATGTTTCACATGTTGATATTGGTGTGTAGTGATGTTTCACATGTTGTTATTGGTGTGTAGTGATGTTTCACATGTTGTTATTGGTGTGTAGTGATGGTTCACATGTTGTTATTGGTGTGTAGTGATGGTTCACATGTTGTTATTGGTGTGTAGTGATGTTTCACATGTTGTTATTGGTGTGTAGTGATGTTTCACATGTTGTTATTGGTGGGTAGGGATGTTCACATGTTGTTATTGGTGTGTAGTGATGGTTCACATGTTGTTATTGGTGTGTAGTGATGGTTCACATGTTGTTATTGGTGTGTAGGGATGTTTCACATGTTGTTATTGGTGTGTAGTGATGTTTATGTTTCACATGTTGTTATTGGTGTGTAGTGATGTTTCACATGTTGATATTGGTGTGTAGTGATGTTTCACATGTTGATATTGGTGTGTAGTGATGTTTCACATGTTGTTATCGGTGTGTAGTGATGTTCACATGTTGTTATTGGTGTGTAGTGATGGTTCACATGTTGTTATTGGTGTGTAGTGATGGCTCACATGTTGTTATTGGTGTGTTGTGATGTTTCACATGTTGATATTGGTGTGTAGGGATGTTGTTTCACGTGTTGTTATTGGTGTGTAGTGATGTTTCACATGTTGTTATTGGTGTGTAGTGATGTTTCACATGTTGTTATTGGTGTGTAGTGATGTTTCACATGTTGTTATTGGTGTGTAGTGATGTTTCACATGTTGTTATTGGTGTGTAGGGATGTTTCACATGTTGTTATTGGTGTGTAGTGATGTTCACATGTTGTTATTGGTGTGTTGTGATGTTTCACATGTTGATATTGGTGTGTAGGGATGTTGTTTCACGTGTTGTTATTGGTGTGTAGTGATGTTTCACATGTTGTTATTGGTGTGTAGTGATGTTTCACATGTTGTTATTGGTGTGTAGTGATGTTTCACATGTTGTTATTGGTGTGTAGTGATGTTTCACATGTTGTTATTGGTGTGTAGGATGTTTCACATGTTGTTATTGGTGTGTAGTGATGTTCACATGTTGTTATTGGTGTGTAGTGATGGTTCACATGTTGTTATTGGTGTGTAGTGATGGCTCACATGTTGTTATTGGTGTGTAGTGATGTTTCACATGTTGTTATTGGTGTGTAGTGATGTTTCACATGTTGTTATTGGTGTGTAGTGATGTTTCACATGTTGTTATTGGTGTGTAGTGATGTTTCACATGTTGTTATTGGTGTGTAGTGATGTTTCACATGTTGTTATTGGTGTGTAGTGATGTTTCACATGTTGTTATTGGTGTGTAGTGATGTTTCACATGTTGTTATTGGTGTGTAGGATGTTTCACATGTTGTTATTGGTGTGTAGTGATGTTCACATGTTGTTATTGGTGTGTAGTGATGGTTCACATGTTGTTATTGGTGTGTAGTGATGGCTCACATGTTGTTATTGGTGTGTAGTGATGTTTCACATGTTGTTATTGGTGTGTAGTGATGTTTCACATGTTGTTATTGGTGTGTAGGGATGTTTCACATGTTGTTATTGGTGTGTAGTGATGTTTATGTTTCACATGTTGTTATTGGTGTGTAGTGATATTTCACATGTTGTTATTGGTGTGTTGTGATGTTTCACATGTTGATATTGGTGTGTAGGGATGTTGTTTCACGTGTTGTTATTGGTGTGTAGTGATGTTTCACATGTTGTTATTGGTGTGTAGTGATGTTTCACATGTTGATATTGGTGTGTAGTGATGTTTCACATGTTGTTATTGGTGTGTAGTGATGTTTCACATGTTGTTATTGGTGTGTAGTGATGGTTCACATGTTGTTATTGGTGTGTAGTGATGGTTCACATGTTGTTATTGGTGTGTAGTGATGTTTCACATGTTGTTATTGGTGTGTAGTGATGTTTCACATGTTGTTATTGGTGGGTAGGGATGTTCACATGTTGTTATTGGTGTGTAGTGATGGTTCACATGTTGTTATTGGTGTGTAGTGATGGTTCACATGTTGTTATTGGTGTGTAGGGATGTTTCACATGTTGTTATTGGTGTGTAGTGATGTTTATGTTTCACATGTTGTTATTGGTGTGTAGTGATGTTTCACATGTTGATATTGGTGTGTAGTGATGTTTCACATGTTGATATTGGTGTGTAGTGATGTTTCACATGTTGTTATCGGTGTGTAGTGATGTTTCACATGTTGTTATTGGTGTGTAGTGATGTTTCACATGTTGTTATTGGTGTTTAGGGATGTTTCACATGTTGTTATTGGTGTGTAGTGATGTTCACATGTTGTTATTGGTGTGTAGTGATGGTTCACATGTTGTTATTGGTGTGTAGTGATGGTTCACATGTTGTTATTGGTGTGTAGTGATATTTCACATGTTGTTATTGGTGTGTTGTGATGTTTCACATGTTGATATTGGTGTGTAGGGATGTTGTTTCACGTGTTGTTATTGGTGTGTAGTGATGTTTCACATGTTGTTATTGGTGTGTAGTGATGTTTCACATGTTGTTATTGGTGTGTAGTGATGTTTCACATGTTGTTATTGGTGTGTAGTGATGTTTCACATGTTGTTATTGGTGTGTAGTGATGTTTCACATGTTGTTATTGGTGTGTAGGGATGTTTCACATGTTGTTATTGGTGTGTAGTGATGTTCACATGTTGTTATTGGTGTGTAGTGATGGTTCACATGTTGTTATTGGTGTGTAGTGATGTTTCACATGTTGTTATTGGTGTGTAGTGATGTTTCACATGTTGTTATTGGTGTGTAGGGATGTTTCACATGTTGTTATTGGTGCGTAGTGATGTTTATGTTTCACATGTTGTTATTGGTGTGTAGTGATATTTCACATGTTGTTATTGGTGTGTTGTGATGTTTCACATGTTGATATTGGTGTGTAGGGATGTTGTTTCACGTGTTGTTATTGGTGTGTAGTGATGTTTCACATGTTGTTATTGGTGTGTAGTGATGTTTCACATGTTGTTATTGGTGTGTTGTGATGTTTCACATGTTGTTATTGGTGTGTAGTGATGTTTCACATGTTGTTATTGGTGTGTAGGGATGTTTCACATGTTGATATTGGTGTGTAGTGATGTTTCACATGTTGTTATTGGTGTGTAGTGATGTTTCACATGTTGTTATTGGTGTGTAGTGATGTTCATGTTTCACATGTTGTTATTGGTGTGTAGTGATGTTTCACATGTTGTTATTGGTGTGTAGTGATGTTTCACATGTTGTTATTGGTGTGTAGGGATGTTTCACATGTTGTTATTGGTGTGTAGTGATGTTCACATGTTGTTATTGGTGTGTAGTGATGGTTCACATGTTGTTATTGGTGTGTAGTGATGTTTCACATGTTGTTATTGGTGTGTAGTGATGTTTCACATGTTGTTATTGGTGTGTAGGATGTTTCACATGTTGTTATTGGTGTGTAGGATGTTTCACATGTTGTTATTGGTGCGTAGTGATGTTTATGTTTCACATGTTGTTATTGGTGTGTAGTGATATTTCACATGTTGTTATTGGTGTGTTGTGATGTTTCACATGTTGATATTGGTGTGTAGGGATGTTGTTTCACGTGTTGTTATTGGTGTGTAGTGATGTTTCACATGTTGTTATTGGTGTGTAGTGATGTTTCACATGTTGTTATTGGTGTGTAGTGATGTTTCACATGTTGTTATTGGTGTGTAGGGATGTTTCACATGTTGTTATTGGTGTGTAGGGATGTTTCACATGTTGTTATTGGTGCGTAGTGATGTTTATGTTTCACATGTTGTTATTGGTGTGTAGTGATATTTCACATGTTGTTATTGGTGCTTTGTGATGTTTCACATGTTGATATTGGTGTGTAGGGATGTTGTTTCACGTGTTGTTATTGGTGTGTAGTGATGTTTCACATGTTGTTATTGGTGTGTAGTGATGTTTCACATGTTGTTATTGGTGTGTTGTGATGTTTCACATGTTGTTATTGGTGTGTAGTGATGTTTCACATGTTGTTATTGGTGTGTAGGGATGTTTCACATGTTGATATTGGTGTGTAGTGATGTTTCACATGTTGTTATTGGTGTGTAGTGATGTTTCACATGTTGTTATTGGTGTGTAGTGATGTTCATGTTTCACATGTTGTTATTGGTGTGTAGTGATGTTTCACATGTTGTTATTGGTGTGTAGTGATGTTTCACATGTTGTTATTGGTGTGTAGGGATGTTTCACATGTTGTTATTGGTGTGTAGTGATGTTCACATGTTGTTATTGGTGTGTAGTGATGGTTCACATGTTGTTATTGGTGTGTAGTGATGTTTCACATGTTGTTATTGGTGTGTAGTGATGTTTCACATGTTGTTATTGGTGTGTAGGGATGTTTCACATGTTGTTATTGGTGCGTAGTGATGTTTATGTTTCACATGTTGTTATTGGTGTGTAGTGATATTTCACATGTTGTTATTGGTGTGTTGTGATGTTTCACATGTTGATATTGGTGTGTAGGGATGTTGTTTCACGTGTTGTTATTGGTGTGTAGTGATGTTTCACATGTTGTTATTGGTGTGTAGTGATGTTTCACATGTTGTTATTGGTGTGTTGTGATGTTTCACATGTTGTTATTGGTGTGTAGTGATGTTTCACATGTTGTTATTGGTGTGTAGGGATGTTTCACATGTTGATATTGGTGTGTAGTGATGTTTCACATGTTGTTATTGGTGTGTAGTGATGTTTCACATGTTGTTATTGGTGTGTAGTGATGTTCATGTTTCACATGTTGTTATTGGTGTGTAGTGATGTTTATGTTTCACATGTTGTTATTGGTGTGTAGGTATGTTTATGATTCACATGTTGTTATTGGTGTGTAGTGATGTTTCACATGTTGTTATTGGTGTGTAGTGATGTTTCACATGTTGTTATTGGTGTGTAGTGATGTTCATGTTTCACATGTTGTTATTGGTGTGTAGTGATGTTCATGTTTCACATGTTGTTATTGGTGTGTAGTGATGTTTCACATGTTGTTATTGGTGTGTAGTGATGTTTCACATGTTGTTATTGGTGTGTAGTGATGTTTCACATGTTGTTATTGGTGTGTAGTGATGATTCACATGTTGTTATTGGTGTGTAGTGATGTTCATGTTTCACATGTTGTTATTGGTGTGTAGTGATGTTTCACATGTTGTTATTGGTGTATTGTGATGTTTCACATTTTATTATTGGTGTTGTTGTTATTGGTGTGTAGTGATGTTTCATGTTGTTATTGGTGTGTAGTGATGTTTCAGTTGTTATTGGTGTGTAGGGATGTTTCACATGTTGTTATTGGTGTGTAGTGATGTTCATGTTTCACATGTTATTATTGGTGTGTAGTGATGTTTCACATGTTGTTATTGGTGTGTAGTGATGTTTCACATGTTGTTATTGGTGTGTAGGGATGTTTCACATGTTGTTATTGGTGTGTAGTGATGTTCATGTTTCACATGTTGTTATTGGTGTGTAGTGTTTCATGTTGTTATTGGTGTGTAGTGATGTTCATGTTTCACATGTTATTATTGGTGTGTAGTGATGTTTCACATGTTGTTATTGGTGTGTAGTGATGTTTCACATGTTGTTATTGGTGTGTAGGGATGTTTCACATGTTGTTATTGGTGTGTAGTGATGTTCATGTTTCACATGTTGTTATTGGTGTGTTGTGATGTTTCACATGTTGTTATTGGTGTGTATTGATGTTTATGATTCACATGTTGTTATTGGTGTGTAGTGATGTTTCACATGTTGTTATTGGTGTGTAGTGATGTTTCACATGTTGTTATTGGTGTGTAGGGATGTTTCACATGTTGTTATTGGTGTGTAGTGATGTTCATGTTTCACATGTTGTTATTGGTGTGTAGTGATGTTTCACATGTTGTTATTGGTGTATAGGGATGTTTCACATGTTGTTATTGGTGTGTATTGATGTTTATGATTCACATGTTGTTATTGGTGTGTATTGATGATCATGTTTCACAAAGCCCACATTGATGTTATTGGTGTGTAGTTTATCATGCAGCTGTTGAGACAGGGATGGAAATGAAGGGCTCTATTCAACCCGTATGGCCGAAGTTCAGTGCTATGGTAAGCTTGAAATGTAAAGGTCATTTTCGATTCATTCAAACCCACCATAGCAATGTTTACATCCTGTGACCACACTTCTAATTCTGAAAAGTGAAAACACACTAACGTTCAAAGTTTGGGGTCACTTAGACATTTCCCTTTATTTGAAAGAAAAGCAAAACAATTTGTCCATTAAATAACATCACATTGATTAGAAATACAGTGTAGACATTGTTCATGTTGTAAATGACTATTGTAGCTGGAAACAGCTGATTTTTAATGGAATATCTACATAGGCGTACAGAGGCCCATTATCAGCAACCATCACTCCTGTGTTCCAATGGTACGTTGTGTTAGCTCATGCAAGTTTATCATTTTAAAAGGCTAATTGATCATTAGAAAACCATTTTGCAATTGTGTTAGCACAGCTGAAAACTGTTTTCCTGATTAAAGAAGCAATAAAACTGGTCTTCTTCAGACTAGTTGAGTATCTGGAGCATCAGCATTTGTGGTTTCGACTACAGGCTCAAAAAGGCCAGAACGAAAGTATTTTCTTCTGAAACTCATCACTCTATTCTTGTTCTGAGAAATGAAGGCTATTCCAAGTGAGAAACTGCCAAGAAACTGAAGATCTCGTGCATCGCTGTGTACTACATCTTTCACAGAACAGAGCAAACTGGCTTTAACCAGAATAGAAAGAAGAGTGGGGGGCCCCAGTGTACATCTGAGCAAGAGGAAAAGTACATTAGAGTGTCTAGTTTGAGAAACGGACACCTCACAAGTCCTCAATATCTCAGACTGGCCAATAAAAGAAAAGATTAAGATGGGCAAAAGAACACAGACACTGGACAGAGGAACTCAACTCCCGGAGTTGCCTCTTCACTGTTGACGTTGAGCCGTTTCCAAATACAATAGTCATTTACAACATTAACAATGTCTACACTGTAGACATTTCTAAGTTACCCCAAACTTATGAACGGTACTCCAGGGAGCCACCGTGTTCTCCAAGCTGGACCTACAGAACGCCTATCACCTGGTGTGGAAATGGGAAGCGGACGAGTGGAAAACTGCCTTCAACGTGGCCATTGGTCACTAAGAGTATCTGGTCATGCTTTTTGGCCTCACCAACGCCCCTGCTGTGTTCCAGGCTCCAGGCTGGTTAATGGTGTTCTCCGCGACATGTTGAACCGGTTCATCTTCGTCTACCTCGATGAAAACCTCGTCTTCTCCCACTCTACCCAAGAACACTTCCGACAGGTTCTCCAACATTTCCTGGAGAACCAGATTTTTGGAAAAGCAGAAAAATGCGAATTCCATCGCTCCACCATCCCCTTCCTTGGTTATCGCTGCAGGGAATGTACAGATGGATCCCAGGAAGGTGAGAGCAGTAGTTAGTGGATTGGCCCCAGCCTACATTCAGAGTACAGCTGCAGCGTTTCCTGGGATTTACAACTTTTACAGCCGCTTTATCCGGGGCTACAGACCCTGGCGTCCCCCCTATCTGCACACACCTCTCCCAAGGTTCTGTTCACATGGTCCCCAGCTGCTGAATGGTCATTATGGCATCTCAAACACCGCTTCACCACAGCTCCCATCTTAGTTCATCCTGACCCGTCCCACCGGTTAGTGGTGGAACCGATGCTTCGAATGTCGGAGTGGGGGCTGTCCTGTCCCAGCGGTCGGCCCTGGACCTCAAGTTACATCCCTGCACCTTCTTCTCCCACCACCTTAACTCCACGGGGGTGGAACATCCTTTCATGGCGTGGACCAAACACAAGAACCTGGAATATCTCTGCATTGCCAAGCACCCCAATTCCAAGCAAGCTAGGTGGGCCCTACTGTTCACCTGGTTCAACTTCTCCCTCTCATACTGGCCGGGATCCAAGAATGTCATGCCGCTATAGCCCCACGGCTGCTACCTCTGAACCATCCGTCCCACTTTGTGCCTGGCAACGGCACTCAGCTGGGGAATAGGGAAGCACGTTCGTCAGGCACGGCGTTCCCAGCCGAACCCTGAGGGGGCCTTGATAACCTGACGTGGTCCCACTCCTCCAGGCTTGAGGAATAGGGAAGCACGTTTGTGAGGCACAATGTTCCCAGCCAAACCCTGAGGGGGCCTTGATAACCTGACATGGTCCCACTCCTCCAGGCTTGGGGCATAGGGAAGCACGTTTGTGAGGCACAGTGTTCCCAGCCAAACCCTGAGGGGGCCTTGATAACCTGACGTGGTCCCACTCCTCCAGACTTGGGGAATAGGGAAGCACGTTCGTGAGGCGCAGCGTTCCCAGCTGAACCCTGATGGGGCCTTGATAACCTGACGCGGTCCCACTCCTCCAGGCTTGGGGAATAGGGAAGCACGATTGTGAGCCGCAGCGTTCCCAGCCGAACCCTGAGGGGGCCTTGATAACCTGACGCGGTGCCACTCCTCCAGGCTTGGGGAATAGGGAAGCACGTTCGTGAGGTGCAGCGTTCCCAGCCGAACCCTGAGGGGGCCTTGATAACCTGACGCGGTCCCACTCCTCCAGGCTTGCCTGCCACCCGGGCTCCAGTCACACCCTGGCTTTTGTGCGACAACGATTTTGGTGGCCTACCATGGTCCCTGACATCTCGTATTCATCGCCGCTTGCATGGTTTGTGAACAAAACAAGACTCCTCAGCAAAATCCGACTGGTCTCCTCCAACCTCTGCCGGTCGCTCACCGTCCCTGGTCTCATATCCCCCTGGACTTTGTCACGGGTCTTCTCCCACCTGATGGCATCACCACCATCCTGACTGTGGTGGATCGGTTTTCCAAAGCCGCCCACTTCATTCCTCTCCAAAACTACCCTCTGCCAAAGAGACGGCCCAGTTCATGGTGCAGCACGTCTTCCGGATCTGAGTTAATTTGGGGTTCTATTTAATCCGTATCGCTGAAATGTTACAATTTAAAGGGAATTTCTGATTGAGCCGATATGCATCATTTCCCGTGAATGCAGTCTACTCTAATGCTGGAACAATTTCTTAAATGTCAATCAGGCTACAATGCAGAATTTCAGCTTTACAGATTGAATTGAGTCCCAGTAGAAAATGTGCCCAACTAGCCCGGGTGCCCAAAAAGTTATGGTCTACTGGCCTGGCTGGCCAGTAGGTTCCATCTAGGTTCCATCTGTGGTATAGTAACTAGTATAACTCATGTTACTACATCATGGTCACTACCTGATTTCAATGGGCAGTACTACTCTGCGTTGAGGGCTGTGGTATAGTAACTACTACTCACCATGTTGTGGGTCGCTGCAGGACTCCAAGGTGCTCAGTAAGATCTTCCCCAGGGAGCGTCGGGACACGTTGAGGTCTCTGAGCTGGTGGAGGAGCTGTAGAACATCCAGCAACTTCTCCTCCACTAGGGACAGACACACCTATAGGACCAACACAACAATAAAATATATGATATGTATGATGGACAGAAACATATCAATATGTTATAACAACAATATAAAGCATGTATACTAGACCTGTCTCCTCAGCTTATATACAGTGAGGCAAAAGAGTATTTAGTCAGCAACCAATTGTGCAAGTTCTCTCACTTAAAAAGATGAGAGAGGCCTGTAATTTTCATCATAGGTACACTTCAACTATGACAGACAAAATTAGAAAAAAAATCCAGAAAATCACATTGTAGGATTTTTAATGAATTTATTTGCAATGGTGGAAAATAAGTACCAGTCAAAAGTTTGGACACACCTAGTCATTCCAGAGTTTTTCTTTATTGTGTCTTTGTGAGACGCAGAGTAAGTGAAAGGATGATCTCTGCATGTGTCGTTCCAACCGTGAAGCATGGAGGGGGAGGTGTGATGGTGTGAGGGAGCTTTGCTGGTGACACTGTGGGTGATTTATTTAGAATTCAAGGCACACTTAACCAGCATGGCTATCACAGCATTATGCAGCGATATGCCATACCATCTGGTTTGCACTTAGAGGGACTATCATATGATTTTCAACAGGACAATGACCCAACACACCTCCAGGCTGTCTAATGGCTTTTTGACCAAGAAGGAGAGCAATGAAGTGCTGCATCAGATCACCTGGACTCCACAATCATCTGACCTCAACCCAATTGAGATGGTTTGGGATGAGTTGGACCGCACAGTGACGGAAAAGCAGCCAACAAGTGTTCAGCATATGAGGGAACTCCTTCCAGACTGTTGAAGCTGGTTGAGAGAATACCAAGAGTGTGCAAAGCTGTCATCAAGGCGCTTTGAAGAATAGAAAATGTATTTTGATTTAACACTTTGTTTGGTTACTATATTTGATTTGATTTATACCACCTTTATTTAACCAGGTAGGCTAGTTGAGAACACCTTTATTTAACCAGGTAGGCTAGTTGAGAACACCTTTATTTAACCAGGTAGGCTAGTTGAGAACACCTTTATTTAACCAGGTAGGCTAGTTGAGAACACCTTTATTTAACCAGGTAGGCTAGTTGAGAACACCTTTATTTAACCAGGTAGGCTAGTTGAGAACACCTTTATTTGACCAGGTAGGCTAGTTGAGAACACCTTTATTTAACCAGGTAGGCTAGTTGAGAACACCTTTATTTAACCAGGTAGGCTAGTTGAGAACACCTTTATTTAACCAGGTAGGCTAGTTGAGAACACCTTTATTTAACCAGGTAGGCTAGTTGAGAACACCTTTATTTAACCAGGTAGGCTAGTTGAGAACACCTTTATTTAACCAGGTAGGCTAGTTGAGAACACCTTTATTTAACCAGGTAGACTAGTTGAGAACAAGTTCTCATTTACAACTGCGACCTGGCCGAGATAAAGCAAAGCAGTTTGACACATACAACACAGAGTTACACATGGAATAAACAAACATACAATCAATAATACAGTACAAAACTCTATATACAGTATGTGCAAATGAGGTAGGATAAGAGAGGTGAGGCAATAAATAGGCCATGGTGGCGAAGTAATATAGCAATTACAATATAGCAATTAAACACTGGAATAGTAGATGTGCAGAAGATGAATATGCAAGTAGAGATACTGGGATGCAAAGGAGCAAGGTAAATAAATACAGTATGGGGATGAGGTAGATTGGATTGGCTATTTACAGATGAGCTATGTACAGGTGCAGTGATCGGTGAGCTGCTCTGACAGCTGGTGCTTAAAGCTAGTGAGGGAGGAAAGAGTCTCCAGCTTCAGGGATTTTTGCAGTTCGTTCCAGTCATTGGCAGCAGAGAACTGGACGGAGAGGTGGCCAAAGGAAGAATTGGCTTTGGGGGTGAACAGTGAGATATACCTGCTGGAGTGTGTGCTACTATTGTGACCAGTGAGCTGAGATAAGGCTGGGCTTTACCTAGCAGAGTCTTGTAGATGACCTGGAGCCAGTGTGTTTGGCGACGAGTATGAAGCGAGGGCCAGCCAACGAAAGCATACAGGTCGCAGTGGTGGGTAGTATATTTAAGTCATTTAGCAGACGCTCTTATCCAGAGCGACTTACAAATTGGTGCATTCACCTTATGACATCCAGTGGAACAGTCACTTTACAATAGTGTACATACATTTACATTTAAGTCAGTAAGTATATGGGGCTTTGGTGACAAAACGGATGGCACTGTGATAGACTGCATCCAATTTGTTGAGTAGAGTGTTGGAGGCTATTTTGTAAATGACATCGCCGAAGTCGAGGATGGGTAGGATGGTTAGTTTTACGAGGGTATGTTTGGCAGCATGAGTGAAGGATGCTTTGTTGCAAAATAGGAAGCCGATTTTAGATTTAATTTTTGATTGGAGATGTTTAATGTGAGTCTGGAAGGAGAGTTTACAGTTAACCAGACATCTAGGTATTTGTAGTTGTCCACATATTCTGGGGCAGCAGCATAGCCTAGTGGTTAGAGCATTGGACAAGTAACTGAAAGGTTTTAAGATTAAATCCCCGAGCTGACAAGGTACAAATCTATTGTTCTGCCCCTGAACGAGGCAGTTAACCTACTGTTCCTAGGCCATCATTGAAAATAAGAATTTGTTCTCAACTGACTTGCCAAGGTAAATAACAGTTTAAGTCAGAACTGAGTCTGAGTAGATGCTGGACGGGCAGGTGCGGTTGAAGAGCATACATTTAGTTTTACGGAATGAGAGTTGTATGGCATTGAAGCTCATCTGGCGGTTAGTTAACACAGTGTCCAAAGAAGGGCCAGAGGTATACAGAATGGTGTCGTCTGCATAGAGGTGGATCAAAGAATCACCATCAGCGAGAGCGACATCATTGATGTATACAGAGAAGAGAGTCGGCCCGAAAATTGAACCCTGTGGCACCTCCATAGAGACTGCCAAAGGTCCGGACAACAGGCCCTCTGATTTGACATACTGAACTCTATCGGAGAAGTAGTTGGTGAACCAAGCGAGGCAATCATTTGAGAATCCAAGGCTGTTGAGTCTGCCAATAAGAATGTTGTGATTGACAGAGGTTGATGAATACGGCTGCACAGTAATGTCTCTTATCGATGGCGGTTATGATATTGTTAAGGACCTTAAGTGTGGCTGAGGTGCACCCATGACCAGCTCTGAAATCAGATTGCATAGTGGAGAAGGTACGGTGAGATTCGAAGTGGTTGGTAATCTGTTTCTTAACTTGGCTTTCAAAGACCTTAGAAAGGCAGGGTAGAATAGATATAGGTCTGTAGCAGTTTGGGTCTAGAGTGTCTCCCCCTTTGAAGAGGGGGATGACCGCGGCAGCTTTCCAATCTATGGGAATCTCAGACGATACGAAAGAGAGGTTGAACAGGCTAGTAATATGGGTTGCAACAATTTCGGCAGATCATTTTAGAAAGGAAGGGTCCAGATTGCCTAGCCCGGCTGATTTGTAGGGGTCCAGATTTTGCAGCCCTTTCAGAACATCAGCTATCTGGATTTGGGTGAAGGAGAAGTGGGGAAGGCTTGGGCGAGTTGCTGTGGGGAGCGCAATGCTCTTGACCGGGGTAGGGGTAGCCAGATGGAAAGCATGGCCAGCCGTAGAAAAATGCTTTTTGAAATTCTCAATTATTGTGGATTTATTGGTAGTGACAGTGTTTCCTAGCCTCAGTGCAGTGGGCAGCTGGGAGGAGGTGCTCTTATTCTCCATGGATTTTACAGTGTCCCAGAACTTTTTTGAGTTTGTACTACAGGATGCAAATTTCTGTTTGAAAAGCTAGCCTTAGCTTTCCTAACTGCCTGTCTATATTGGTTCCTACCTTCCCTGAAAAGTTGCATATCACAGGGGCTATTCGATGCTAATGCAGAACGCCACAGGATGTTTTTGTGCTGGTCAAGGGTAGACAGGTCTGGAGTGAACCAAGGGCTAAATCTATTCATGGTTCTAAATTTTTTGAATGGAGCATGCTTATTTATTTATTTACTTTTAAAGAATAACCAGGCATCCTCTACTGACGGGATGAGGTCAATGTCATTCCAGGATACCCCGGCCATGTCAATTAGAAAGGCCTGTTCGCTGAAGGGTTTTAGGGGGCGTTTGTCATTGATGAGGGGTGGTCGTTTGACCGCAGACCCATTACAGACGCAGACAATGAGGCAGTGATCGCTGAGATCCTGTTTGAAGACAGCAGAGGTGTATTTAGAGGGCAGGTTGGTCAAGATGATGTCTATGAGGGTGCCCGTGGTTACAGATTTGGGGTAGTACCTGGTAGGTTCATTGATAATTTGTGTGAGATTGAGGGCATCTAGCTTAGAGTGTAGGACGGCCGAGGTGTTAAACATGTCCCAGTTTAGGTCACCTAACAGTACGAGCTCTGAAGATAGATGGGGGGCAATATTGTGTCCAGGGCACAGCTGGGGGAAGAAGGTGGTCTATAACAAGTGGCAACTGTGAGAGACTTGTTTCTGGAAATGTAGATTTTGTTTGGGTACAGACTTCGATAGTATGACAGAACTCTGCAGGCTATCTCTGCAGTAGATTGCAACTCCGCCCCCATTGGCAGTTCTATCTTGTCGGAAAATGTTATAGTTAGGGATGGAAATTTCAGGATTTTTGTTGGCCTTCCTAAACCAGGATTCAGACACAGCTAGGACATCAGGGTTGGTGGAGTGTGCTAAAGCAGTGAATAAAACAAACTTAGGGAGGAGGCTGGGGAATGGGAGTGGAGCTAGGCGCTACAGGGTCTGGATTGACCTCTACATCACCAGAGGAACAGAGGAGGAGTAGGATAAGGGTACGGCTAAAGGATATAAGAACTGATCGTCTAGTTTGTTCGGAACAGAGAGTAAAAGGAGCAGGTTTCTGGGCGCAGAAGAACAGATTCAAGGAATAATGTAGAGACAAGGGTATGGTAGGATGTGAATACAGTGCAGGTAAACCAAGGCATTGAGTGACGATGAGAGAGGTTTTGTCTCTAGAGACATCATTTAAACCAGGTGAGGTCACCGCATGTGTGGGAGGTGAAACAAAAGGGCTAGCTAAGGCATATTGAGCAGGGCTGGAGGCTCTACAGTGAAATAAGACAACATTCACTAACCAAAACAACAATGGAAAAGGCATATTGACAATAGGGAGAGACTCTGTTTATTATCTATCCTGTTGTCTAGTCTTTACCTCTACCTACATGTACATATTACCTACCCTACTACCAACACTGCTGTTACTCTGTCTATTATCTATCCTGTTGTCTAGTCTTTACCCCTACCTACATTATATTACCTACCCTACTACCAACACTGCTGTTACTCTGTCTATTATCTATCCTGTTGTCTAGTCTTTACCTCTACCTACATGTACATATTACCTACCCTACTACCAACACTGCTGTTACTCTGTTTATTATCTATCCTGTTGTCTAGTCTTTACCTCTACCTACATGTACATATTACCTACCCTACTACCAACACTGCTGTTACTCTGTCTATTATCTATCCTGTTGTCTAGTCTTTACCTCTACCTACATGTACATATTACCTACCCTACTACCAACACTGCTGTTACTCTGTCTATTATCTATCCTGTTGTCTAGTCTTTACCTCTACCTACATGTACATATTACCTACCCTACTACCAACACTGCTGTTACTCTGTCTATTATCTATCCTGTTGTCTAGTCTTTACCCCTACCTACATTATATTACCTACCCTACTACCAACACTGCTGTTACTCTGTCTATTATCTATCCTGTTGTCTAGTCTTTACCTCTACCTACATGTACATATTACCTACCCTACTACCAACACTGCTGTTACTCTGTTTATTATCTATCCTGTTGTCTAGTCTTTACCTCTACCTACATTATATTACCTACCCTACTACCAACACTGCTGTTACTCTGTCTATTATCTATCCTGATTGACTAGTCACTGTTTCCGCAATCTACATGTACAGTACATGCTGTATTACCCCATTACTACCTCGTACCCCTGCACATTAATTCAGTACTGGTACTCGTTGTATATAGCCTCATTACTACCTCGTACCCCTGCGCATTAATTCAGGACTGGTACTCGTTGTATATAGCCTCATTACTACCTCATACCCCTGCATATTAATTCAGTACTGGTACTCGTTGTATATAGCCTCATTACTACCTCGTACCCCTGCACATTAATTCAGGACTGGTACTCCTTGGATATAGCCTCATTATTACCTCGTACCCCTGCACATTAATTCAGGACTGGTACTCCTTGGATATAGCCTCATTATTACCTCGTACCCCTCCACATTGACTCAGTACCGGTACGTTTTGTATATATCCTCATGACTACCTCGTACCCCTCCACATTGACTCAGTACCGGTACGTTTTGTATATAGACTCATGACTACCTCGTACCCCTCCACATTGACTCCCCCACCTCTTTAAGGAATACCTAGGATAGGATAAGTAATCCCTCTCACCCCCCCCCTTTAAGATTTAGATGCACTATTGTAAAGTGACTGTTCCACTGGATGTCATAAGGTGAATGCACCAATTTGTAAGTCGCTCTGGATAAGAGCGTCTGCTAAATGACTTAAATGTAAATGTAATGACTCAGTACCGGTACGTTTTGTATATATCCTCATGACTACCTCGTACCCCTCCACATTGACTCAGTACCGGTACGTTTTGTATATAGACTCATGACTACCTCATACCCCTCCACATTGACTCAGTACCGGTACGTTTTGTATATAGACTCATGACTACCTCATACCTCTCCACATTGACTCAGTACCGGTACGTTTTGTATATAGACTCATGACTACCTCGTACCCCTCCACATTGACTCAGTACCGGTACGTTTTGTATATAGACTCATGACTACCTCGTACCCCTCCACATTGACTCAGTACCGGTACGTTTTGTATATAGACTCATGACTACCTCGTACCCCTCCACATTGACTCAGTACCGGTACGTTTTGTATATAGACTCATGACTACCTCGTACCCCTCCACATTGACTCAGTACCGGTACGTTTTGTATATATCCTCATGACTACCTCGTACCCCTCCACATTGACTCAGTACCGGTACGTTTTCAATGGCAGACACACACAATCCATGTCTCTATTGTCTCCAGGCTTAACAATCCTTCAACCCATCTCCCCCCCCTTCATCTACACTGATTGACATCAATAAGGGATCATAGCTTTCACCTGGTCACTCTATGTCATGGAAAGTGCAGGTGTTCCTAATGTTTTGTACACTCAGTGTATATAACATATATCCAACCTATAGATAACACAAAACAATGTACGTACTCTTTCTGTCTCCAGCATCTGTAGTTCTGTCTGTAGCAGCTGCAGTTCTGTCTGTAGCAGCTCTGCCTCCTCAGCTTTCTGTTGTAACACCTGGACCAGACTGTCTTTCATCTGGAAAATACATACATTTTACATTACATAGTGTACTAATAGCTTACTAAGCACCTAGTAGAACAGCTCCTATACTACATGGCCAGGTCTGACCCAATCATGTCAAATAAAGTCTATGGTCCCACCTCACATGCAACCTAGAGTACCTACAGTATAATGCAAAACAGTACAGGTCAACAACCTACAGTATAGTACAGTACAGTACATGTCAACAACCTACAGTATAGTACAGTACAGTACATGTCAACAACCTACAGTATAGTACAGTACAAGTCAACAACCTACAGTATAGTACAGTACAGTACATGTCAACAACCTACAGTACAGTACAGTACAGTACATGTCAACAACCTACAGTACAGTACATGTCAACAACCTACAGTATAGTACAGTACAGTACATGTCAACAACCTACAGTATAGTACAGTACAGTACATGTCAACAACCTACAGTATAGTACAGTACAGTACAAGTCAACAACCTACAGTATAGTACAGTACAGTACATGTCAACAACCTACAGTATAGTACAGTACAGTACATGTCAACAACCTACAGTACAGTACAGTACAGTACATGTCAACAACCTACAGTACAGTACATGTCAACAACCTACAGTATAGTACAGTACAGTACATGTCAACAACCTACAGGCAGCACGGCGACGCGGATGGAAGCCCGAAAAATTATTGGGGGGGGGGTGGGCTTAAAGGGAGTATGGCTATGCCAGGTAGGAGACCTGCGCAAACTCCCTGTGCTTACCGGTGGGCTAGAGAGACCGGGCAGGCACCGTGTTATGCTATGGAGCGCACAGTGTTTTCAGTGCGGGAGCATAGCCCGGTGCGGCACATACCAGCCCTTCCTATTGGCCGGGCTAGAGTGGGCATCGAGCCAGGTAAGCTTGGGCAGGCTTGGTGCTCAAGAGCTCCAGTGCGCCTGCACGGTCCGGTCTATCCAGAGCCACCTCCACACACCAGTCCTCCGGTAGCAGCTCCCCGCACCAGGCTTCCTGTGCGTGTCCTCGCTCCAGTATCACCAGTGCCAGCACCACGCATCAGGTCTACAGTGCGCCTCGCCTCTCCTGTGCTGTCGGAGTCTCCCGCCTCTCCAGCGCTGTCAGAGCCTTTCTCCTCTCCTGCGCTACCGGAGTCTCCTGTCTGTTCAGCGCTATCAGAGCCTTCCCTCCCTCCTGCGCTGTCAGAGTCTCCCGCCTGTTCAGCGCTATCAGAGCCTTCCTCCTCTACAGCACTGCCGGAGCCTCCTGCCTGTTCGGAGCAGCCTGAGCTGTCAGTCTGCATGGAGCAGCCTGAGCTGTCAGTCTGCATGAAGCAGCCAGAGCTGTCAGTCTGCATGAAGCAGCCAGAGCTGTCAGTCTGCAAAGTTCTGTCAGTCTGCAAGGAGCTGTCAGTCTGCAAGAAGCTGCCAGTCTGCAGGGTGCTGTCAGCCTGCATGGAGCAGTCAGAGCTGTCAGTCTGCATGACGCAGCCAGAGCTGTTAGTCTGCAAAGAGCTGCCAGTCTGCAAGCAGCTGTCAGTCTGCAAGGAGCTGTCAGTCTGCAAGGAGCTGCCAGTCTGCAGGGTGCTGTCAGCCTGCATGGAGCAGCCAGAGCTGTCAGTCTGCAAGGAGCTGTCAGTCTGCATAGAGCAGCTAGATCCACCAGTCAGCCATGATCTTCTAGATCTGCCAGTCAACCAGATTCTTCCAGATCTGCCAGTCAACCAGTCTCTTCCACATCTGCCAGTCTGCATAGAGCAGCTAGATCTGCCAGTCAGCCATGATCTTCTAGATCTGCCAGTCAACCAGATTCTACCAGATCTGCCAGTCAACCAGAATCTTCCAGATCTGCTTGTCAACCTGAATCTTCCAGATCCGCCAGCCAGCCAGGATCTACCGGAGCCTACTACCTACCTGAGCTTCATCTCAGTACTGGGCTTCCTCTCAGTACTGGGCTTCCCCTCAGTTCCGGGCTGCCCCTCAGTCTCGAGCTGCCCCTCAGTCCCGAGCTGCCCCTCAGTCCCGAGCTGCCCCTCAGTCCCGAGTTGCCCCTCAGTCCCGAGCTGCCCCTCAGTCCCGAGCTGCCCCTCAGTCCCGAGTTGCCTCAGTCCCGAGCTGCCCCCCAGTCACGAGCTGCTCCTCAGTTCAGTAGGGTTCTGGGTGAGGACTATTAGGCCATGGTCGGCGGCGAGGGTGGATTATCCCAGGACGCGTAGGGGAGGAACTAGGAAATTCATGGAGTGGGGTCCACGTCCCGACCCGGAACCGCCACCATGGACAGACGACCACCCGGACCCTCCCTATGGTTTTGAGGTGTGTCCGGGAGTCCGCACCTTAGGGGGGGGGGGTTCTGTTATGCCTTGGTCTTAGTATTTTGTGTTTTCTTTAATTATTTGTTCAGGCCAGGGTGTTATTGGGATTGCGGCTGAGTAGGGGTGTTGTATGGGCTTGGCTGCCTGAGGCGGTTCTCAATCAGAGTCAGGTGATTCTCGTTGTCTCTGATTGGGAACCGTATTTAGGTAGCCTGGGTTTCGCTTTGTGTTTCGTGGGTGATTGTTCCTGTCTCTGTGTAGTTTCACCAGATAGGCTGTAATTAGATTTCACGTTCCGTTTGTTGTTTTTGTATTTGTATAGTTATTTCATGTGTCACTTTTTTCATTAAAGTCATGAGTAACCACCACGCTGCATTTCGGTCCGACTTTCTTTCTACAAATGAAGAACGACGTTACATCAACAACCTACAGTATAGTACAGTACAGTACATGTCAACAACCTACAGTATAGTACAGTACATGTCAACAACCTACAGTATAGTACAGTACAGTACATGTCAACAACCTACAGTATAGTACAGTACATGTCAACAACCTACAGTACAGTACAGTACAGTACAGTACAGTACAGTACAGTACAGTACAGTACAGTACAGTACAGTACAGTACAGTACAGTACAGTACAGTACAGTACATGTCAACAACCTACAGTATAGTACAGTACATGTCAACAACCTACATTATAGTACAGTACAGTACATGTCAACAACCTACAGTACAGTACAGTACATGTCAACAACCTACAGTATAGTACAGTACAGTACATGTCATCAACCTACAGTACAGTACAGTACATGTCAACAACCTACAGTACAGTACAGTACATGTCAACAACCTACAGTATAGTACAGTACAGTACATGTCATCAACCTACAGTACAGTACAGTACATGTCAACAACCTACAGTACAGTACAGTACATGTCAACAACCTACAGTATAGTACAGTACATGTCAACAACCTACAGTATAGTATAGTGCAGTACATGGCAACAATCTACAGTATAGTACAGTACAGTACAGTACATGACAACTACCTACAGTATAGTATAGTACAGTACATGGCAACTACCTACAGTATAGTATAGTACAGTACATGTCAACAACATACAGCATAGTAAAAGTACAATATAGTACCTATAATATAGTACATGTCAACAACATACAGTATAGTACAGTACAGTACATGTCAACAACATACAGTATAGTAAAAGTACAATATAGTACCTACAAAAGCACCCTGGGACAAAACACCTCCCTCTGCAACTGGATCCTGCACTTCCTGACGTCCTGCCCCCAGGTGGTAAGGGTAGGCAACACATCCACCACACTGATCCTCAACACAGGGGCCCCTCAGGGGTGCGTGCTCAGCCCCCTCCTATACTCCCTGTTCACTCATGACTGAATGGCCAGGCACGACTCCAATACCATCATTAAATTTGCAGATGACACAACAGTGGTTGGCCTGATCACCCACAATAACGAGACCGCCTATAGGGAGGAGGTTAGAGACATGGCTGTGTGATGCCAGGACAACAACCCCCTCCTCAACGTGATCAAGACAAAGGGGATGATTGTGGACTACAGGAAAAAGAGGACGGAGCACGCCCCCATTATCAACGACGGGGCTGCAGTGGGAGCAGGTTGAGAGCTTCCAGTTCCTTGGTGTCCACATCACCAACAAACTAACATGGTCCAAGCTCACCATGACAGTCGTGAAGCGGCACGACAAAACCTATTCCCCTTCAGGAGACTGAAAAGATTTGGCATGGGTCCTCAGACCCTTTAAAGGTTCTACAGCTGCACCATCGAGAGCATCCTGATTGGTTGCATCACTACCTGCTATGGCAGCAGCTCGGCCTCCAACCGCAAGGCACTACAGAGGGTAGTGCGAATGGCCAAGTGCATCACCAGGGCCAAGCTTTCTGCCATCCAGGACCTCTATACCAGGCGGTGCCAGAGGAAGGCCCTAAAAATTGTCAAAGACTCCAGCCACCCTAGTCATAGACTGTTCTCTCTGCTACCACACAGCAAACCGTACCGGAGCACCAAGTCTAGGTCCAAGTGGCTTCTAAACAGCTTCTACCCCCAAGCCATAAGACTCCTGAACATCTAGTCAAATGGCTACCCAGAATATTTTCATTGCCCCCTCCCCCTCTCCACACCACTGCCACTCTCTGTTGTCATCTATGCATAGTCACTTTAATTAACTCTTCCCACATGTACATGTAACCGGTGCCCCTGCACATTGACTCTGTACCGGCACCCCCTGTATGTATTGTTAATTTTTACTGCTACTCTTTAATTACTTGATGATTTTATCTCGTATTCTTATCCGTATTTTTTAAAACTGCACTCCTGGTTAGGGACTCATAAGTAAGCATTTCACTGTGAGCTCTACATCTGTTGTATTCGGCGCATGTGACTAATAAAATGTGATTTGAATTGATTGCCCCGTCTATAACGGTCTGCTCCCCCGCTTGATCCCTGCATTAATGTCGTTATGTGTTCTGGTCCAGACGCTGTCCTGTTCCATGTCCGTTGATAATTAAATGTTCACTCCCTGTACCTGCTTCTCATCTCTACCAGCATCTATCCTTACAAAGACTTGTTCTAGAGCTGGCCCGCTGGGTCAAACTGAACAATCGGTGTAGAAAGGCCTTGGTCAGGGAGGTGACCAAGAACATGATGGTCACTCTGACAGAGCTCCAGAGTTCCTCTGTGGAGATGGGAGAACCTTCCAGAAGGACAACCACCAATCAGGCCTTTATTGTAGAGTGGCCAGATGGAAGCCACGCCTCAGTAAAAGGCACATGACAGCCCTCTTGGAGTGTGCCAAAAGGCATCTAAATGACTCTCAGACCATGTGAATCAAGATTCTCTGGTCTGATGAAACCAAGATTGAACTCTTTGGCCTGAACGTCAAGCGTCACTCGGGAGGCCCATAGTTGACATAGTTTACGTGCTATAGTTGACATAGTTAACGTGCTATAGTTGACATAGTTTACGTGCTATAGTTGACATAGTTTACGTGCTATAGTTGACATAGTTAACGTGCTATAGTTGACATAATTTACGTGCTATAGTTGACATAATTTACGTGCTATAGTTGACATCATTTACGTGCTATAGTTGACATAGTTTACGTGCTATAGTTGACATAGTTAACGTGCTATAGTTGACATAGTTTACGTAATTCATGAGCTGTAGTGGCCATAGTTAATCTGCTATAGTTGACATAGTTAATGTGCTATAGTTGACATAGTTTACGTGCTATAGTTGACATAGTTTACGTGCTATAGTTGACAAAGTTGACATAATTCATGAGCTGTAGTGGACATAGTTAATCTGCTATAGTTGACATTGTTCATATGCTATAGTTGACATAGTTAATTTTCTATAGTTGATGTAGTTAATTGACTATAGTTAACATGCTATATTAACGTGCTGTAGTGGACATCGTTAACTATGTCAATTGTAGCAGATTAACTATCTCATCTATAGCACGTTAACTATGTCAACTCTAGCAGATCTATATCAGCAATATCTCATGAACTATGTCAACTCTAGCACATTAACTATGTCAACTATAGCACATTAACTATGTCAACTATAGCACATTAACTATGTCAACTATAGCAGATCTATATCAGCAATATCTCATGAACTATGTCAACTATAGCACATTAACTATGTCAACTATAGTAATATAATATATAATAATAATATATGCCATTTAGCAGACGCTTTTATCCAAAGCGACTTACAGTCATGTGTGCATACATTCTACGTATGGGTGGTCCCGGGGATCGAACCCACTACCCTGGCGTTACAAGCGCCATGCTCTACCAACTGAGCTACAGAAGGACCATAGCACATTAACTATGTCAACTATAGCAGATCTATATCAGCAATATCTCATGAACTATGTCAACTATAGCACATTAACTATGTCAACTATAGCACATTAACTATGTCAACTCTAGCAGATCTATATCAGCAATATCTCATGAACTATGTCAACTCTAGCACATTAACTATGTCAACTATAGCACATTAACTATGTCAACTATAGCACATTAACTATGTCAACTATAGCAGATCTATATCAGCAATATCTCATGAACTATGTCAACTATAGCACATTAACTATGTCAACTATAGCACATTAACTATGTCAACTCTAGCAGATCTATATCAGCAATATCTCATGAACTATGTCAACTCTAGCACATTAACTATGTCAACTATAGCAGATCTATATCAGCAATATCTCATGAACTATGTCAACTCTAGCACATTAACTATGTCAACTATAGCACATTAACTATGTCAACTATAGCATTAACTATGTCAACTATAGCAGATCTATATCAGCAATATCTCATGAACTATGTCAACTATAGCTGTCACGTTCTGACCTTAGTTCCTTTGTTATGTCTTTGTTTTAGTATGGTCAGGGCGTGAGTTGGGTGGGTTGTCTATGTTCCTTTTCTATGTTTTGTTTGCGTTTGGCCTGGTATGGTTCTCAATCAGAGGTAGGTGTCGTTAGTTGTCTCTGATTGAGAATCATACTTAGGTAGCCTTTTCCCACTTGTGTTTTGTGGGTGTTTATTTTCGGTCTAGTGTGTTTTGTCACTTTACAGAACTGTTTCGGTTTCGTTTCTTTATCTTTATTATTTTGTTTAGTGTTCTGAGTTTAAATGAATATCATCATGAACACATACCACGCTGCGCTTTGGTCCTCACCTCATTCCAACGACGATCGTTACAATAGCAGATTACCTATGTCAACTATAGCAGATTAACTATAGCAGATTAACTATGTCAACTATAGGAGATTAACTGTGTCAACTATAGCAGATTAAACATGTCAATTTTAGCACTGAACTTGTTCTTAAAAAGTGGTCACCACTCACAGACACCCAGCCCCCAGCCCCAGCCCCCAGCCCCCAGCCTCAGCCCAGCTGCCAGACACCCAGCCCCCAGCCTCAGCCCAGCTCCCAGCTACCCAGCCCCAGCCTCAGCCTCAGTCTCAGCCTCAGCCTCAGCCAGCCTCAGCCTCAGCCTCCCAGCCTGAGCCTTAAACCCCATCCCTAACCCCAGCCAGTAGTGAACTGAGCCACCCTGACTGAAGCACAGCTGGTTCCCTGTGTGTGTTGACCACAAACACCCTTCACCCTTCACCCTTCAAACCCTTCTGCTAGAGCAGAATGATTCCTGCTGGTTAGAGCCTGTTGGAGTTTTCACCCAACATGGAGAAAATGAGGCGTTCTGATCTCTGAGGTCTGTAGTACCTACAGGCAACAACCCTAAACATCTGTTCATGTTAACCATCTGCTGTGATCTCTGAGGTCTATAGTATCTACAGGCAACAACCCTAAACATCTGCTGTGATCTCTGAGGTCTATAGTACCTACAGGCAACAACCCTAAACATCTGCTGTGATCTCTGAGGTCTATAGTACCTACAGGCAACAACCCTAAACATCTGTTCATGTTAACCATCTGCTGTGAACTCTGAGGTCTATAGTACCTACAGGCAACAACCCTAAACATCTGTTCATGTTAACCATCTGCTGTGAACTCTGAGGTCTATAGTACCTACAGGCAACAACCCTAAACATCTGTTCATGTTAACCATCTGCTGTGATCTCTGAGGTCTATAGTATCTACAGGCAACAACCCTAAACATCTGCTGTGATCTCTGAGGTCTATAGTACCTACAGGCAACAACCCTAAACATCTGTTCATGTTAACCATCTGCTGTGATCTCTGAGGTCTGTAGTACCTACAGGCAACAACCCTAAACATCTGTTCATGTTAACCATCTGCTGTGAACTCTGAGGTCTATAGTACCTACAGGCAACAACCCTAAACATCTGCTGTGATCTCTGAGGTCTATAGTACCTACAGGCAACAACCCTAAACATCTGTTCATGTTAACCATCTGCTGTGAACTCTGAGGTCTATAGTACCTACAGGCAACAACCCTAAACATCTGCTGTGATCTCTGAGGTCTATAGTACCTACAGGCAACAACCCTAAACATCTGCTGTGATCTCTGAGGTCTATAGTACCTACAGGCAACAACCCTAAATATCTGTTCATGTTAACCATCTGCTGTGATCTCTGAGGTCTATAGTACCTACAGGCAACAACCCTAAACATCTGTTCATGTTAACCATCTGCTGTGATCTCTGAGGTCTATAGTACCTACAGGCAACAACCCTAAACATCTGTTCATGTTAACCATCTGCTGTGAACTCCGAGGTCTATAGTATCTACAGGCAACAACCCTAACCATCTGCTGTGATCTCTGAGGTCTATAGTACCTACAGGCAACAACCCTAAATATCTGTTCATGTTAACCATATTACAGCAGATGGTTAACATGAACAGATGTTTAGGGTTGTTGCCTGTAGGTACTATAGACCTCAGAGATCACAGCAGATGGTTAACATGAACAGATGTTTAGGGTTGTTGCCTGTAGGTACTACAGACCTCAGAGATCACAGCAGATGGTTAACATGAACAGATGTTTAGGGTTGTTGCCTGTAGGTACTATAGACCTCAGAGATCACAGCAGATGGTTAACATGAACAGATGTTTAGGGTTGTTGCCTGTAGGTACTACAGACCTCAGAGATCAAATGTAATGAAACGCCTCATTTTCTCCATGTTGGGTGAAAACTCCAACAGGCTCTAACCAGCAGGAATCATTCTGCTCTAGCAGAAGGGTTTGAAGGGTGAAGGGTGATTGTGGTCAACACACACAGGGAACCAGCTGTGCTTCAGTCAGGGTGGCTCAGTTCACCACTGGCTGGGGTTAGGGATGGGGTTTAAGGCTCAGGCTGGGAGGCTGAGGCTGAGGCTGAGGCTGGGTAGCTGGGAGCTGGGCTGAGGCTGGGAACTGGGCTGGGGGCTGGGTGTCTGGAAGCTGGGCTGAGGCTGGGGGCTGGGGCTGGGGCTGGGGGCTGGGGACTGGGTGTCTGGGAGCTGGGCTGAGGCTGGGGGCTGGGGGCTGGGGACTGGGGACTGGGTGTCTGGGAGCTGGGCTGGGGCTGGGTGTCTGGGAGCTGGGCTGAGGCTGGGGGCTGGGTTTGGGGGCTGGGTTTGGGGGCTGGGTGTCTGGGAGCTGGGCTGGGGCTGGGTGTCTGGGAGCTGGGCTGGGGCTGGGTGCCTGGGAGCTGTTCTGAGGCTGGGTGGCTGAGAGCTGGGAGTTGGGCTGAGGCTGGGTGACTGGGAGCTGGGCTGAGGCTGGGTGGCTGAGAACTGGGTTGAGGCTGGGTGGCTGAGAGCTGGGCTAAGGCTGGGTGGCTGAGAGCTGGGAGGCGGAGAACTGGGTTGAGGCTGGGTGGCCGAGAGCTGGGTTGAGGCTGGGTGGCTGAGAGCTGGGAGGCTGAGAACTGGGTTGAGGCTGGGTGGCTGAGAACTGGGTTGAGGCTGGGTGACTGAGAACTGGGTTGAGGCTGGGTGGCTGAGAGCTGGGAGGCTGAGAACTGGGTTGAGGCTGGGTGGCTGAGAATTGGGTTGAGACTGGGTGGCTGAGAACTGGGTTGAGGCTGGGTGGCTGAGAACTGGGTTGAGGCTGGGTGGCTGAGAGCTGGGCTGAGGCTGGAGCTTGGTGCTATTTGGAAGGAGGGCTGTGCCACTCTCTGCAGTCTTCTCCTCTTTGAAGCCCAAGTCTTTCATATCAATCTCCAGCAGGCTGTTCAGTTCCCAGTCTTTCATATCAACCTCCAGCAGGCTGTTCAGTTCCCAGTCTTTCATATCAACCTCCAGCAGGCTGTTCAGTTCCCAGTCTTTCATATTAACCTCTAGCAGGCTGTTCAGTTCCCAGTTTTTCATATCAACCTCCAGCAGGCTGTTCAGTTCCCACTCTTTCATATCAACCTCCAACAGGCTGTTCAGTTCCCAGTCTTTCATATTAACCTCCAGCAGGCTGTTCAGTTCCCATTCTTTCATATCAACCTCCAGCAGGCTGTTCAGTTCCCAGTCTTTCATATCAACCTCCAGCAGGCTGTTCAGTTCCCAGTCTTTCATATCAACCTCCAGCAGGTTGTTCAGTTCCCAGTCATTCATATCAACCTCCAGCAGGCTGTTCAGTTCCCAGTCTTTCATATCAACCTCCAGCAGGCTGTTCAGTTCCCAGTCTTTCATATCAACCTCCAGCAGGCTGTTCAGTTCCCAGTCTTTCATATCAACCTCCAGCAGGCTGTTCAGTTCCCAGTCTTTCATATCAACCTCCAGCAGTCTGTTCAGTTCCCAGTCGTTGCCTCCTCCTCTAGTCTTTAATACATTTTACACCAGAACCAACAGTCCTCAGAATGATGACAACGAACTGAGAGTCAAAACATCATGTATGCCGTATTTTGGTTGTTCACGTCAGTGGCTCCAGTTGTACCAGTTCTAGCTCACCACACATGTTCTGCTTTGAGTGTGTGTACTTGCACGTGTGTGTACCTGGCCCATGTCCATCTGTAACTGTTGTGCCTGGGTCTCCTTCTGCTCCAACTTTTTATTCAGCCTCGTCACCTTCTCTAAGAGCTCTACCACCGCACTCCTCCTCTCCTCACTCCTCTCCTCCTCCTCTCCTCCTCTTGTGCTCTCCTCACTCCTCCTGGAACCACTGAAGTGGGACAGCAGTTTCTTCATAGCCTTGTCATCACACCTAAGGGACAGGAGAGACAGATGCAGGTCAATTACATACAGGTTAGGGTTATGGTCCCCATTTTTCACATAAACATGTGTGTGTGAGAGGCTAATGCGTGTGTGTGTGCATACCTATGTGTGAGTGCATGTGTCTATGCGTCTGTGCGTCTGTGTGTGTGTGTGTGTGTGTGTGTGTGTGTGTGTGTGTGTGTGTGTGTGTGTGTGTGTGTGTGTGTGTGTGTGTGTGTGTGTGTGTGTGTGTGTGTGTGTGTGTGTGTGTGTGTGTGTGTGTGTGTGTGTGTGTGTGTGTGTGTGTGTGTGTGTGTGTGTGTGTGCATTATCCTGTGTATGTGTGTGTGTACTGTGTACCTGTCTCCGCAGCAGGACAGTCTGGTGAGGATCCTCTTCATTTCGTCCACCTGTCTCTGTTGTTCACCTGTCCCCAACACACACCAACATTAATTAACATTAATTAATACACACGTTTACATTTGACACATGTTCATGTGAAAAGCCATCCCAAACATGCACACACACTAAACCTGTTCACACCTGTCCACTTTTCCTCGTCGTCGTCTGATGCTGCCTGGCCTTCTACTGACCGGAACAACTGCTCCTGACCTGGAGGACAGAACACACACATTAACACACATAGAGGTCAGAAAACCAAACAAACCCCTCGTGGTGTCTTACTGTTATCTGGAGTTGTCTCAGAGCGGCCGGTGGGGGACCGGCGGTCCTGTTGGTTGTCTAGGCAACACCTCTGGACTGGTCCGCAGGCTCCGCCCACCTGCTTATTTGCCCTTGTGCACCATGAGAGCTGTAATTTAGACACTTCCGACCTGAGAGGGAACAGTCAAAGAGATATAATATATATACAGAACAAAAATATAAATGCAACATGCAACAATTTCTAATATGTTACTGAGTTACAGTTCATATAAGTAAATCAGCCAATTGAAATAAATTCATTAGGCTGTAATCTATGGATTTCAGATGACTGAGAATACAGATATGCATCTGTTGGTCACAGATACCTTTAAAAAAGGTAGGGGTAAAGATTAGAAAACCAGTCGGTATCTGGTGTGACCACCATTTGCCTCCTGCAGCACGACACATCTCCTTCTCATATTGATCAGGCTGTTGATTGTGGCCTGTGGAATGTTGTCCCACTCCACTTCAATGGCTGTGTGAAGTGCTGGAAGGTGGTGGGAACTGGAACAGGCTGTCGTACACGTCGATCCAGAGCATCCAGAACATACTCAATGGGTGACATGTCTGGTGAGTATGGAGACCATGGAAGAACTGGGACATTTTCAGCTTCCAGGAATTGTGTACAGATCCTTGTGGCATGGGGTTGTGCATTATCATGCTGAAACATGAGGTGATGGTGGTGGATGAATGGCACAACAATGGGCCTCAGGATCTTGTCACAATATCGCATTCAAATTGCCATCAATAAAATGCAATTGTGTTTGTTGTCCATAGCTTATGCCTGCCCATACCATAACCCTGAGGCACTCTGTTCACAACGTTGATATCAGCAAACCACTCGCACGACGCCATACATGCTGTTTGCCATCTGCCCGGTACAGTTGAAACCAGGATTCATACACTTCTCCAGCGTGACAGTGGCCATCGAAGGTGAGAATTTGCCCAATGAAGTCGGTTACGACGCAAACTACATTCAGGTCAAGACCCTGGTGAGGACAACGAGCACCCAGATGAGCTTCCCTGAGACGGTTTCTGACAGTTTGTGTGTGAAATTCTTCAGTTGTGCAAACCCACAGTTTCCTCAGCAGTCTGGGTGGCTGGTCTCAGACAATCCCGCAGGTGAAGAAGACAGATGTGGAGGTCCTGGGCTGGAGTAGTTACACGTGGTCTTTGGTTGTGAGGCAGTTTGAACATACTGCCAAATTCTCTAAAATGATGTTGGAGGAGGCTTATGGTAGAGAAATTAACATTCATGGAGATTCCTGCAGTCAGCATGCCAGTTGCACGTTCCCCCAAAACTCATTGTGTTGTGTGACAAAACAGCTGTGTAATGATCTCGCTGTTTCATCAGCTTCTTGATATGCCACACCTGTCAGATAATGCTCACTAACAGGGATGTAAACACATTTTGTGCATATGGAACATTTCTGGGATCTTTTATGTCAGTTCATAAAACATGGAACGTGTTGCGTTTATATTTTTGTTCAGTATAAATATACACAGTGTAAATATATTCTTATTCTATTGCCACTTAGAATCAGGCTAGTACCTGCAGCTAAACAGATCTCCAAGGAGCCATGGACCACCAAAGGCCCATTGGGCACAGTGAAGGAGAAAACATTGACATTTTTCTTGTACAGAACAAGAGCTCCGTATACATTGACACAATCAATCCAAGACATTGCCTGACATCAAAGAGGGTATTCCGTAACATGAGCATCTACAATCACCATCATCCTTTAATAGGAGCTGTGATATACATAGCTCTTTATAGGGCTGCCTGTGATATACTGTAGCTAGCTTGTTGGGTGGAGTACTATAATTGGGATAAGGTTTTCATCTTTAGTTGAAGGCGTTTTAGAAACTTTGTCTGCTAGAATAGTTTTGCTGAGGAAGACTGAGAATTGTGAGGTTAAAAACAATGACATGAACTGGATCAAACTGAAAACCAGGAGAACACACAGACAACATGATGGTCAATCCAACCGTCCATAAGGCTCTGTTTTAGTCTAACATGAAAACAACTTATCCAGCTAACAACCATTTAACCATCTAGTTGTTTTTCTTTACATTTAAACTCCAAATTCAAAGTGTCTTATTCAGAACACATTCCCACTACAGTTCTCTAGCAGATCTATCATTCAGAATGTATTTACATTTTCCAGTTCCTTCTCTTTCTCTCTCTCTCTCCTGCTGTCTGGTGTTCTGTGTCGAAGGAAATCCGATAGGGGGCCTGGGAGAATCACTGTAAGTGTTTCCAGATGTCAACGTCCTGCCGCGTGTGTGTGTGTCGGTGGCATGTATGTGTCTTGCCAAGAACAAAATCAGAGAAAGCTGTTTCTCAGAAGCTTGGATATACAGCCTCCAGCCAGTAACCCAGCAAGCCAGTTACCCAGCAAGCCAGTTACCAAGCAAGCCAGTAAACCCAGCCAGATAGTTACCCAGCAAGCCAGTTACCCAGCAAGCCAGTTACCCAGCAAGCCAGTAACCCAGCAAGCCAGTTACCCAGCAAGCCAGTTACCCAGCAAGCCAGTAACCCAGCAAGCCAGTAACCCAGCAAGCCAGTTACCCAGCAAGCCAGTTACCCAGCAAGCCAGTTACCCAGCAAGCCAGTTACCCAGCAAGCCAGTAACTCAGCCAGACAATTACCCAGCAAGCCAGTTACCCAGCAAGCCAGTAACCCAGCCAGATAGTTACCCAGCAAGCCAGTAACCCAGCCAGACAATTACCCAGCAAGCCAGTAACCCAGCCAGACAATTACCCAGCAAGCCAGTAACCCAGCCAGACAATTACCCAGCCAGATATCACCCAGCCAGACAGTTACCCAGGCAGCCAGTAACCCAGCAAGACAGTTACCTAGCAAGCCAGTAACCCAGCCAGACAATTCCCCAGCAAGCCAGTAATCCAGCCAGACAATTACCCAGCCAGATATCACCCAGCCAGACAGTTACCCAGGCAGCCAGTAACCCAGCAAGACAGTTACCCAGCAAGCCAGTAACCCAGCCAGACAGTTACCCAGCAAGCCAGTAACCCAGCAAGACAGTTACCCAGCCATCCAGCCTGTAACAAGGCCAGACATTTACACAGACAGACAGTTACCCAGCCAGCCTGTAACCCAGCCAAACTGCCAGACAGGTACCCAGCTGGCCAGCCTGTAACACAGCCAAAAAGCCAGACAGTTACCCAGCCAGCCAGCCTGTAACACAGCCAGACAGTTACCCAGCAACACAGACAGCCAGACAGTTACCCAGCCAGCCTATAACACAGCCAGACAGTTATCCAGCCAGCCAGTTACACCGCCAGCCAGCCAGCCAGTTACCCAGCCATTCAGCAACACAGCCAGCCAGCAACACAGACAGCCAGACAGTTACCCAACCAGGCAGCCTGTAACCCAGCCAGACAGTTACCCAGCCAGCAAGCCTGTAACCCAGCCTGCCATCCAGTAACCCAGCCAGCCAGCCAGTAACACAGAAAGTAACCCAGCCAGCTAGACAGTTACCCAGCCAGCCAGCCAGTAACACAGAAAGTAACCCAGCCAGCTAGACAGTTACCCAGCCAGCCAGCCAGTAACACAGAAAGTAACCCAGCCAGCTAGACAGTTACCCAGCCAGCAAGCCTGTTACCCAGAAAGTAACCCAGCCAGCTAGACAGTTACCCAGCCAGCAAGCCTGTTACCCAGAAAGTAACCCAGCCAGCTAGACAGTTACCCAGCCAGCAAGCCTGTTACCCAGAAAGTAACCCAGCCAGCTAGACAGTTACCCAGCCAGCCAGCCAGTAACACAGGCAAACAGCCAGGCAGTTACCCAGCCAGCCAGTATCCCAGCCAAACAGCCAGGCAGTTACCCAGCCAGCCAGTATCCCAGCCAAACAGCCAGGCAGTTACCCAGCCTGCCATCCAGTAACACAGGCAAAAAGCCATACAGTTACCCAGCCTGCCAGATCAATCATTCAGCATTTATTCAAATGTTCCAGTTCTTTCTCTTTCTCTCGCTCTCTCCTTTCATCTGGTGTTCTGTGTCAGAGGAAATACGATAGGGGAGCTGGGAGAATCCAGATGTCAACGTCCTGCCGCGTGTGTGTGTGTTGGTGAGTGTATGTGTCTTGCCAAGAACAAAATCAGAGAAAGCAGTTTCTCAGCAGCTTGGCTATACAAACACCAGTCTGTAACACAGCCAGACAGTTACCCAGCCAACCAGCGAGTAACCCAGCCAGACAGTTACCCAGCCACCCAGCCAGTAACCCAGACAGCCAGCATGTAATTTTACTTACCTATTGTTCACCTAATACATTTTTTGCACTATTGGTTAGAGCCTGTAAGTAAGCATTTGATTGTAAGGTTACCCTGCCAGCCACCAACAGGGTGTGGACCAGGCTGACTCTACGCTGTAGGATCAGCCACAGTACAGAAATAGCCTGACTCTATGCTGTAGGATCAGCCACAGTACAGAAACAGTCGGACTCTACGCTGTAGGATCAGCCACAGTACAGAAACAGCCTGACTCTGTGGGAACAACAAGGGAAAGTTGTACAACTGAATGCATTCAACTGAAATGTGTCTTCCAGATTGAACCCAACCCATCTGAATCAGAGAGGTGCGGGGGGCTGCCTTAATCGACATCCACATCTTCGGCACCCGGGGAACAGTGGGTTAACTACTTTTACCTTGTCAGCTCTGGGATTCGATCCAGCAATCTTTTGGTTACTGGCCCAAAGCTACCTGCCACCCCTACTGTACAGCCACAGGGTTAGGGTTATATCCTGTTGGAAGCAGACTGACTGTATGCTGTAGGATCAACTACTAGTTGAAGTTGACTCTGTGGTTATAAAACATTTTAATGTGTAGTTTAGAGCTAGCTTTCTGTGGATATAAAACAGAGTGATGTGTAGTTTAGAGCTAGGGCTCTGTGGATATAAAACATAGCATAGTGATGTGTAGTTTAGCGCTAGGGCTCTGTGGGTATAAAACATAGCATAGTGATGTGTAGTTTAGAGCTAGGGCTCTGTGGATATTAAACATAGCATACTGATGTGTAGTTTAGAGCTGGGGCTCTGTGGATATTAAACATAGCATACTGATGTGTAGTTTAGAGCTAGCGCTCTGTGGATATAAAACAGAGTGATGTGTAGTTTAGAGCTAGGGCTCTGTGGGTATAAAACAGAGTGATGTGAAGTTTAGAGCTAGGGCTCTGTGGATATAAAACATAGCATAGTGATGAGTAGTTTAGAGCTAGGGCTCTGTGGATATAAAACAGAGTGATGTGTAGTTTAGAGCTAGGGCTCTGTGGATCTAAAACAGAGTGATATGTAGTTTAGAGCTAGGGCTCTGTGGATATAAAACATAGCATAGTGATGAGTAGTTTAGAGCTAGGGCTCTGTGGATATAAAACAGAGTGATGTGTAGTTTAGAGCTAGGGTTCTGTGGATATAAAACATAGCATAGTGATGAGTAGTTTAGAGCTAGGGCTCTGTGGGTATAAAACAGAGTGATGTGTAGTTTAGAGCTAGGGCTCTGTGGATATAAAACATAGTGATGTGTAGTTTAGAGCTAGGGCTCTGTGGGTATAAAACATAGCATAGTGATGTGTAGTTTAGAGCTAGGGCTCTGTGGATATAAAACAGAGTGAGGTGTAGTTTAGAGCTAGGGCTCTGTGGGTATAAAACATAGCATAGTGATGTGTAGTTTAGAGCTAGGGCTCTGTGGATATAAAACATAGCATAGTGATGAGTAGTTTAGAGCTAGGGCTCTGTGGATATAAAACAGAGTGATGTGTAGTTTAGAGATAGGGCTCTGTGGATATAAAACATATCATAGTGATGTGTAGTTTAGAGCTAGGGCTCTGTGGGTATAAAACATAGTATAATGATGTGTAGTTTAGAGCTAGGTTTCTGTGGATATAAAACAGAGTGATATATAGTTTAGAGCTAGGGCTCTGTGGATATAAAACATAGCATAGTGATGAGTAGTTTAGAGCTAGGGCTCTGTGGGTATAAAACAGAGTGATGTGTAGTTTAGAGCTAGGGCTCTGTGGGTATAAAACAGAGTGATGTGAAGTTTAGAGCTAGGGCTCTGTGGGTATAAAACAGAGTGATGTGTAGTTTAGAGCTAGGGCTCTGTGGGTATAAAACATAGCATAGTGATGTGTAGTTTAGAGCTAGGGCTCTGTGGATATAAAACAGAGTGATGTGTAGTTTAGAGCTAGGGCTCTGTGGATATAAAACATAGCATAGTGATGTGTAGTTTAGAGCTAGGGCTCTGTGGATATAAAACATAGCATAGTGATGAGTAGTTTAGAGCTAGGGCTCTGTGGATATAAAACAGAGTGATGTGTAGTTTAGAGCTAGGGCTCTGTGGGTATAAAACATAGAATAGTGATGTGTAGTTTAGAGCTAGGGCTCTGTGGATATAAAACATAGCATAGTGATGTGTAGTTTAGAGCTAGGGCTCTGTGGATATAAAACAGAGGGATGTGTAGTTTAGAGCTAGGGCTCTGTGGATATAAAACATAGCATTGTGATGTGTAGTTTAGAGCTAGGGCTCTGTGGGTATAAAGCATAGCATAGTGATGTGTAGTTTAGAGCTAGGGCTCTGTGGATCTAAAACAGAGTGATGTGTAGTTTAGAGCTAGGTTTTTGTGGATATAAAACAGAGTGATGTGTAGTTTAGAGCTAGGGCTCTGTGGATATAAAACATAGCATAGTGATTTGTAGTTTAGAGCTAGGGCTCTGTGGGTATAAAACAGAGTGATGTGTAGTTTAGAGCTAGGGCTCTGTGGGTATAAAACATAGCATAGTGATGTGTAGTTTAGAGCTTGGGCTCTGTGGGTATAAAACAGAGTGATGTGTAGTTTAGGGCTAGGGCTCTGTGGATATAAAACATAGTGATGTGTAGTTTAGAGCTAGGGCTCTGTGGATATAAAACAGAGTGATGTGTAGTTTAGAGCTAGGGCTCTGTGGGTGTAAAACAGAGTGATGTGTAGTTTAGAGCTAGGGCTCTGTGGATATAAAACATAGCATAATGATTTTTAGTTTAGAGCTAGGGCTCTGTGGATATAATATAGAGTGATTTGTAGTTTAGAGCTAGGGCTCTGTGGGTATAAAACATAGCATAGTGATATGTAGTTTAGAGCTAGGGCTCTGTGGATATAAAATAGAGTGATGTGTAGTTTAGAGCTAGGGCTCTGTGGATATAAAACAGAGTGTTATGTAGTTTAGAGCTAGGGCTCTGTGGGTATAAAACAGAGTGATGTGTAGTTTAGAGCTAGGGCTCTGTGGATATACATTTACATTACATTTAAGTAATTTAGCAGACGCTCTTATCCAGAGCAACTTAAATATAAAACAGAGTGATCTGTAGTTTAGTGCAAGGGCTCTGTGGGTATAAAACAGAGTGATGTGTAGTTTAGAGCTAGGGTTCTGTGGGTATAAAACATACCATAGTGATGTGTAGTTTAGAGCTAGGGCTCTGTGGGTATAAAACAGAGTGATGTGTAGTTTAGAGCTAGGGCTCTGTGGGTATAAAACAGAGTGATGTGTAGTTTAGAGCTAGGGCTCTGTGGATATAAAACATAGCATAGTGATGTGTAGTTTAGAGCTAGGGCTCTGTGGGTATAAACATAGCATAATGATGTGTAGTTTAGAGCTAGGGCTCTGTGGATATAAAACATAGCATAGTGATGTGTAGTTTAGAGCTAGGGCTCTGTGGATATAAAACAGAGTGATGTGTAGTTTAGGGCTAGGGCTCTGTGGATATAAAACATAGTGATGTGTAGTTTAGAGCTAGGGCTCTGTGGATATAAAACATAGTGATGTGTAGTTTAGAGCTAGGGCTCTGTGGATATAAAACAGAGTGATGTGTAGTTTAGAGCTAGGGTTCTGTGGATATAAAACATAGCATAGTGATGTGTAGTTTAGAGCTAGGGCTCTGTGGATATAAAACAGAGTGATGTGTAGTTTAGAGCTAGGGCTCTGTGGATATAAAACATAGGAGAGTGATGTGTAGTTTAGAGCTAGGGCTCTGTGGATATAAAACAGAGTGATGTGTAGTTTAGAGCTAGGGCTCTGTGGATATAAAACATAGCATAGTGACGTGTAGTTTAGAGCTAGGGCTCTGTGGATATAAAACAGAGTGATGTGTAGTTTAGGGCTAGGGCTCTGTGGATATAAAACATAGTGATGTGTAGTTTAGAGCTAGGGCTCTGTGGATATAAAACATAGTGATGTGTAGTTTAGAGCTAGGGCTCTGTGGATATAAAACAGAGTGATGTGTAGTTTAGAGCTAGGGCTCTGTGGATATAAAACATAGCATAGTGATGTGTAGTTTAGAGCTAGGGCTCTGTGGATATAAAACAGAGTGATGTGTAGTTTAGAGCTAGGGCTCTGTGGATATAAAACATAGCATAGTGATGTGTAGTTTAGAGCTAGGGCTCTGTGGGTATAAAACATAGCATAGTGATGTGTAGTTTAGAGCTAGGGCTCTGTGGATATAAAACATAGCATAGTGATGTGTAGTTTAGAGCTAGGGCTCTGTGGATATAAAACAGAGTGATGTGTAGTTTAGAGCTAGGGCTCTGTGGGTATAAAACATAGCATAGTGATGTGTAGTTTAGAGCTAGGGCTCTGTGGATATAAAACATAGCATAGTGATGTGTAGTTTAGAGCTAGGGCTCTGTGGGTATAAAACCTAGTAGAAAAACCTACTGACATTTCCAACTACTTTAATCACTTTTTTTCGTTGGGATGGCAGGTAGTCTAGTGGTTAGAGGGGGGAGGCAGGTAGCCTAGTGGTTAGAGGAGGGAGGCAGGTAGCCTAGTGGTTAGAGGGGGAGGCAGGTAGCCAAGTGGTTAGAGGGGGAGGCAGGTAGCCTAGTGGTTAGAGGGGGAGGCAGGTAGCCTAGTGGTTAGAGGGGGAGGCAGGTAGCCTAGTGGTTAGAGGGGGAGGCAGGTAGTCTAGTGGTTAGAGGGGGAGGCAGGTAGTCTAGTGGTTAGAGGGGGAGGCAGGTAGCCTAGTGGTTAGAGGGGAGGCAGGTAGCCTAGTGGTTAGAGGGGAGGCAGGTAGCCTAGTGGTTAGAGGGGTGGGGGGGACAGGTAGCCTAGTGGTTAGAGGGGGAGGCAGGTAGCCTAGTGGTTAGAGGGGGAGGCAGGTAGCCTAGTGGTTAGAGGGGGAGGCAGGTAGTCTAGTGGTTAGAGGGGGAGGCAGGTAGCCTAGTGGTTAGAGGGGGAGGCAGGTAGCCTAGTGGTTAGAGGGGGAGGCAGGTAGCCTAGTGGTTAGAGGGGTGGGGGGGGACAGGTAGCCTAGTGGTTAGAGGGGGAGGCAGGTAGCCTAGTGGTTAGAGGGGGAGGCAGGTAGCCTAGTGGTTAGAGGGGGGGACAGGTAGCCTAGTGGTTAGAGGGGGAGGCAGGTAGCCTAGTGGTTAGAGGGGGAGGCAGGTAGCCTAGTGGTTAGAGGGGAGGCAGGTAGCCTAGTGGTTAGAGGGGTGGGGGGGGGGAGGCAGGTAGCCTAGTGGTTAGAGGGGGAGGCAGGTAGCCTAGTGGTTAGAGGGGAGGCAGGTAGCCTAGTGGTTAGAGGGGGAGGCAGGTAGCCTAGTGGTTAGAGGGGGAGGCAGGTAGCCTAGTGGTTAGAGGGGGAGGCAGGTAGCCTAGTGGTTAGAGGGGGAGGCAGTTAGCATAGTGGTTAGAGGGGGAGGCAGGTAGCCTAGTGGTTAGAGGAGGGAGGCAGGTAGCCTAGTGGTTAGAGGGGGAGGCAGGTAGCCTAGTGGTTAGAGGGGGAGGCAGGTAGCCTAGTGGTTAGAGGGGGAGGCAGTTAGCATAGTGGTTAGGTTAGGGGGGAGGCAGGTAGCCTAGTGGTTAGAGGGGGAGGCAGGTAGCCTAGTGGTTAGAGGGGGAGGCAGGTAGCCTTGTGGTTAGAGGGGGAGGGTAGCAGGTAGCCTAGTGGTTAGAGGGGGAGGCAGGTAGGTAGCCTTGTGGTTAGAGGGGGAGGCAGGTAGCCTAGTGGTTAGAGGGGTGGGGGGTGGTTAGAGGGAGGGGTAGCCTAGTGGTTAGAGGGGTGGGGTTAGAGGGGGAGGCAGGTAGCCTAGTGGTTAGAGGAGGAGGCAGGTAGCCTAGTGGTTTGAGGGGGAGGCAGGTAGCCTAGTGGTTAGAAGGGGAGGCAGGTAGCCTAGTGGTTAGAGGGGGAGAAGGTAGCCTAGTGGTTAGAGGGGGGGGGTAGCCTAGTGGTTAGAGGGGGAGGCAGGTAGCCTAGTGGTTAGAGGGGGAGGCAGGTAGCCTAGTGGTTAGAGGGGGAGGCAGGTAGCCTAGTGGTTAGAGGGGAGGCAGGTAGCCTAGTGGTTAGAGGGGGGAGGCAGTTAGCATAGTGGTTAGAGGGGGAGGGGTAGCCTAGTGGTTAGAGGGGGGCAGGTAGCCTAGTGGTTAGAGGGGAGGCAGGTAGCCTAGTGGTTAGAGGGGGAGGCAGGTAGCCTAGTGGTTAGAGGGGAGGCAGGTAGCCTACACCAGCAGGTAGCCTAGTGGTTAGAGGGGGAGGCAGGTAGCCTAGGGGTTAGAGGGGCCAGGCAGGTAGCCTAGTGGTTAGAGGGGACTCCTATAGAGGCAGTTAGCCTAGTGGTTAGAGGGTGAGGGATAGCCTAGTGGTTAGAGGGGGATGGGGCAGGTAGCCAAGTGGTTAGAGGGGGAAGCAGGTAGCCTAGTGGTTAGAGGGGGACGACTCCTAGGTAGCCTAGTGGTTAGAGGGGGGAGGCAGGTAGCCTAGTGGTTAAAAGGGTAGGCAGGTAGCCTAGTGGTTAGAGGGGGGAGGCAGTTAGCCTAGTGGTTAGAGTTATCTTACACCAGACTCCCATAGAGGCCACCCCACCAGCACTACACCAGACTCCTATAGAAGCCACCCCACCACCACTACACCAGACTCCTATAGAGGCCACCCCGCCACAACTACACCAGACTCCTATAGAGAGCACCCCACCACCACTACACCAGACTCCTATAGAGAGCACCCCACCACCACTACACCAGACTCCTATAGGGGCCACCCCACCACCACTACACCAGACTCCTATAGAGAGCACCCCACCAGCACTACACCAGACTCCTATAGAAGCCACCCCACCACCACTACACCAGACTCCTATAGAGAGCACCCCGACCACCACTACACCAGACTCCTATAGAGAGCACTCCACCACCACTACACCAGACTCCTATAGAGAGCACCCTACCACCACTACACCAGACTCCTATAGAGAGCACCCCCACCACCACTACTCACTACACCAGACTCCTATAGAGAGCACCCCACCACCACTACTCACTACACCAGACTCCTATAGAGAGCACCCCACCACCACTACACCAGACTCCTATAGAGAGCACTCCACCACCACTACACCAGACTCCTATAGAGAGCACCCCACCACCACTACACCAGACTCCTATAGAGAGCACCCCACCACCACTACTCACTACACAGACTCCTATAGAGAGCACCCCACCACCACTACTCACTACACCAGACTCCTATAGATGAGCACCCCCCACCACCACTACACCAGACTCCTATAGAGCACCCCACCACCACTACACCAGACTCCTATAGAGAGCACCCCACCACACTCCTATAGAGGCCACCCCACACCAGACTCCTATAGAGAGCACCCCACCACCACTACACCAGACTCCTATAGAGAGCACCCCACCACCACTACTCACTACACCAGACTCCTATAGAGAGCACCCCACCACCACTACACCAGACTCCTATAGAGAGCACCCCACCACCACTACACCAGACTCCTATAGAGCACCCCACCACCACTACACCAGACTCCTATAGAGAGCACCCCACCACACTACACCAGACTCCTATAGAGAGCACCCCACCACCACTACTCACTACAGACTCCTATAGAGAGCACCCCACCACCACTACACCAGACTCCTATAGAGAGCACTCCACCACCACTACACCAGACTCCTATAGAGAGCACCCCACCACCACTACACCAGACTCCTATAGAGAGCACCCCACCACCACTACACCAGACTCCTATAGAGAGCACCCCACCACCACTACACCAGACTCCTATAGAGAGCACCCCACCACCACTACACCAGACTCCTATAGAGAGCACCCCACCACCACTACTCACTACACCAGACTCCTATAGAGAGCACCCCACCACCACTACACCAGACTCCTATAGAGAGCACTCCACCACCACTACACCAGACTCCTATAGAGGCCACCCCACCACCACTACACCAGACTCCTATAGAGGCCACCCCACCACCACCACTACTCACTACACCAGACTCCTATAGAGGCCACCCCACCACCACTACACCAGACTCCTATAGAGGCCACCCCACCACCACTACACCAGACTCCTATAGAGGCCACCCCACCACCACTACACCAGACTCCTATAGAGGCCACCCCACCACCACTACACCAGACTCCTATAGAGGCCACCCCGCCACCACTACACCAGACTCCTATAGAGGCCACCCCGCCACCACTACACCAGACTCCTATAGAGAGCACCCCACCACCACTACACCATAGAGAGCACCCCCACCACTCCTACACTACACCAGACTCCTATAGAGAGCACCCCACTCCACTACACCAGACTCCTATAGACTCCTATAGAGCACCCCACCACCACTACACCAGAGCACCCCACCACCACTACACCAGACTCCTATAGAGACCCCACCACCACTACACCAGACACCCCACCACCACTACACTAGACTCCTATAGAGAGCACCCCACCACCACTACACTAGACTCCTATAGAGAGCACCCCACCACCACTACACCAGACTCCTATAGAGAGCACCCCACCACCACTACACTAGACTCCTATAGAGAGCACCCCACCACCACTACACCAGACTCCTATAGAGAGCACCCTACCACCACTACTCACTACACCAGACTCCTATAGAGAGCACCCCACCACCACTACACCAGACTCCTATAGAGAGCACTCCACCACCACTACACCAGACTCCTATAGAGAGCACCCTACCACCACTACACCAGACTCCTATAGAGAGCACCCCACCACCACTACACCAGACTCCTATAGAGAGCACCCCACCACCACTACACCAGACTCCTATAGAGAGCACCCCACCACCACTACACCAGACTCCTATAGAGGCCCCCCCACCCCCACCCACCACCTCACCCCAGACTCCTATAGAGGCCACCCCACCACCACTACACCAGACTCCTATAGAGAGCACCCTACCACCACTACACCAGACTCCTATAGAGAGCACCCCACCACCACTACACCAGACTCCTATAGAGGCCACCCCACCACCACTACACCAGACTCCTATAGAGAGCACCCCGCCACCACTACACCAGACTCCTATAGAGAGCACTCCACCACCACTACACCAGACTCCTATAGAGAGCACCCCACCACCACTACACCAGACTCCTATAGAGAGCACCCCACCACCACTACACCAGACTCCTATAGAGAGCACCCTACCACCACTACACCAGACTCCTATAGAGAGCACCCTGCCACCACTACACCAGACTCCTATAGGGGCCACCCCGCCACCACTACACCAGACTCCTATAGGGGCCACTCCACCACCACTACACCAGACTCATGCACCTAGGTAGAACTGGACCTATCGTATAGGAATAACATGTAGAGGAACTGAAGCTTTGTTCCTGAAGGTACAGTCATGTTAACCTGTAGTAGAGGATCTCCTGCTCCAGCTGCTTGATGTGTCTCTGTAGGACTGGTACTCTGCTGGCTTTAGCCTCCAGCTCTTTGACCTTCCCCATTCCACTGACCAGCGCCTGACGGGCATCCTCCACCTTCCTCCTCATGTCCCCCTGCTCCACCTGCAGTGCCCTGTTACACCCCTCTAACTCCGACACTGCCTCCCGCGACGACCTCAGCTCTTGTTCCAGCTTTTTATTAAACAGAATGGCCTCCTCCACCTGCCCATTCCGAGAGCTGTGGATCGGGTCAATAGTGTACTGGCTACTGGTCTTCAGGCTAGAGTACTGACTGGGGTCACGCTGGCTGCTGGGATTGCTGCTGTGGGTCGTCTTGATGTGGCTGAGGTTGTGGGTCTTGGTGTTCCCATGGCAGTTGTTGCTGCTGTGGGTCGTCCGGACAGATAGTTTGTGATGAGCGATGAAGCAGCCGCTCTCTGATTCGTGTTTGGAGTGGCTCTTCAACAGTCCTACCTGGGAGGGAACAGACAGACAACAGTAGGCTATGGCCAGTTCAGTGATGGGGGGATATAATAGCCTGCTAACACAGCTTTTCCAATGCCAACTTTCCCATAATCATATTCATTTGAAAGTGTCAGTGTCTCTATTCTAAAACTTCATGATCCTTTACAGGGCTATGTTTTGTTACAGACTCAAAGCCTCCCATCAACACATAATAATAACAATACCACTGATGCCCATCTGGATACCCTTACCTGTAGTGCCAGGGAGCGGGCATCACTGCTCTGTAGAGCCGCCCTCATATCCTCCACCAGCTCCCTCAGACTGGCATTCTCATCCTGTAGTTTAGTTATCCTTTCCTCTGCTTCCTCCAGAGCCACAATCTCCTCGTAACACTCCCGGGTGCAGAAGGCGCGCAGCTGCCGACAGCCCGGCAAATGTCTATCTGAGTTCGGTGACGATCCCGGGCTCTCTCTCCCACCGGTCCCCAGAGATAGCATCTTCTTTCGCCGCCTCAGAGGGATCCTCAGGCGGATCTGAGTCTCTATATGCTCGCTGTCTTTCCCGACCAGTAACCTCCCGTTCTCATACTGGGACCCAGCCTTGGTGCTGAAGTATCCGCAGAGTTTAGCGTGGAACTGCCTGAAGGTAAACTCACTGGGCAGATTATCCAGGACCCCCACACACTCCTCCGACTCAGAGTCTTTGTTCAACCCCAAGATCTCACACAGAATATTAAAGTCCTCCATGGATATCTTCCCATCTCCTGTACAGTCCATGTGGTGGAAGATCTCCTGCAGATACTGGTCCAGTCCGGTCGCCAGAACTATAATTTCGTTCTCTACTCCCCGATCCAGTCCGTAGTGGTAAGCCAGGGTACTCGCTATCCATTGTGTCCTGCGGGCGGGTCGGCCGTACAGATCACAACTATCTTTAACCAATATTTTATCCATTCTTTTCAAATCAGTACAAATCCATTGATGAGAAAAAAACAAGTTGTGTATCAGTGATCATGTTGTAGCATCCCGTCCATGTTCTCTTTTCCGTGACTGAATAAAAGTGTATTTCTGCAGAGGAGCTCTCTGTGCGCGCAGGGCGTTTCTTTGAAGCGAGTTTTGGCTCAGCCCCTCAACACATATACACTGGGGCGACATTTGAAATGGTTTCCTCGAAAGTAGAGAAAGAAAATGTATGCTTATCACGTTCACATCTTTCTAACGCAGCCTACATTACACTATACTACAGTAAGAGTAGAACATATCATATTTTATAGAATAGAAAGCAAAATGAAATAAAATAATGGGATAGAATACAATACAATGTGCAATATCATATTGCGACCTGATAATAACGGTATGGCATGTAGCTTATTTGAAACAATAGGGTTTAAACCAATCAACTGCTGTTCTATTGAGTTAGACCAGTTGATTGACAGTTGGGACTGATGTCTGGTCGACCAACAGATATCAATACGGCTTCATTGTTCTGTAATTGAGTCCGTGAGGGGGGTAATGGTTTGAAAAGCCTAGGTGGTATTCATGCACGAAAGAAAATATTGAATGATTTAAAGATTTTGTTATAATAGTTTCTAACAGGTTGAAAAAGTAATTGCTGAAAATAATGACAGTCTTAAATGACTAAAATATTGTGTGGGTTGTTTGTATTTTTTGTAAAAACATTGTAAAAACATTGTTTGTTTGTAGACTATTCTGATGCTTAAACAATCTTTTATCGAGTTCATAATTATCAGGATAATAGCAATGCTTGATTCTTCTAATCTAATCGGGCTTTCAAAGTTTCAGTTCGTTCCGGATTGGCCATTGTGATAAATAATATCCATTTATTATGATATATTATGATGTCACAATGTAACTTTCACTCGCCGCAACATTGTTACAAACAATTTGTGACATTGGCGATTGTAACGTTATCACGTTGTTGTCGCAACACTGGTTGCTAAGGTGACGTAAACAGTTCATGTGACATCCTACCGCATTTGATGTTATTCCGTCAAAGATGAAACCGTGATTCTACGTAATTATGAAAATAACTAGGCTATATATCATGTATCAGTGATGATATTGGTAAAAGATGTAAGGGACACAAACTGAAATAGCTGCCGAACTGCACCTCCAGTCTACCAAAGAGCTAAGGACTATTTCGCGTAGCGGTAAGTAGGAAGGTGATTCACAGAAAAGTTGACATGTAATTTTACTCAGATGATATGAAAATGATGTGCCTGATCACCAACCCACACAGGCAAACAGGACAATAAACGGTAGGCTTGTGCATTTCATTGTGAATTAGGATTTGAAAAGTTACATAATAATGTAGAGCTGTATCTTGTATTGTTGTATGCGTAGCATTTACTCATTGTTGTTAGGAGTGTAGAGCATGACATTTGTTATTTTAAGAATAAAATAATGAACATTTACTTTGTTTGGCTGCAACGTAATTTATTATATTTATTTATATTGATTTTTGACGAAGTTAGAAATAACAATGTTTGTTCCCTTGGCAGGTCTGTTATTCAGTCAGTAACATTACACTGTCTATTAATCAGAAAAAGCTGTGACTGAACCATGGAGTCCAGATCGCTGTGTGAGGAACCTGACTCCAAGAGCTCTCTACCCTGTCCCTCTCCACCAGACTCTGATTTGGGGGAGGACACAGAGACAGAAGGGTGTGGGAGAGACAGGGACAGGGAGGACATGTTCCCAGGGGGACAAGAACATAGAGACCAGGACAGGTCATATTCGGAGTCCAGCTCACCTGTGGATGTCATCGTTACGACAGACAGCAAAGACATACCCGATGACCTGACCGGTACAAACAGCAAAGACATACCCGATGACCTGACCGGTACAAACAGCAAAGACATACCCGATGACCTGACCGGTACAAACAGCAAAGACATACCCGATGACCTGACCGGTACAGACAGCAAAGATGGCTCCCATGTGGTCAAATGGACTGTCAGCATTGTTATAGCCATTCCTAAAGGTACGCTACCATATGTTGGGACTATACATATTACAACAGGCAAGCACATTATGAATAGAAATGTCAACACAAAATACAGTAGCACCCACAAACACATTGGCAAACAGCAGAATTACGCAGCATTTGAATTCACAAACATTAATCTTATAGAAAGCAGAGAAGAAAATGAATGTTACTTGTTTATAGTTACTAAAACTATAGCATACACACAAGAGTCCTTGACATCACACCTATCTGTCCCCTATATCATAGAGAAACATTACACCATATGTATATAACCCCTATCTGTCCCCTAACTGTCCCCTATATCATAGAGCTGCATCACCCTATCTGTCCCCTATATCATAGAGCTACATTACACCATATGTATATCACCCCTATCTGTCCCCTAACTGTCCCCTATATCATAGAGCTGCATCACCCTATCTGTCCCCTATATCATAGAGCTGCATTACACCATATGTATATCACCCCTATCTGTCCCCTAACTATCCCCTATATCATAGAGCTGCATCACCATATCTGTCCTCTATACCATAGAGCTGCATCACCATATCTGTCCTCTATATCATAGAGCTACATTACACCATATGTATATCACCCCTATCTGTCCCCTAACTGTCCCCTATATCATAGAGCTGCATCACCATATCTGTCCCCTATACCATAGAGCTACATTACACCTATATGTATATCACCCCTATCTGTCCCCTATATCATAGAGCTGCATCACCATATCTGTCCTCTATACCATAGAGCTACATTACCCCTATATGTATATCACCCCTATCTGTCCCCCAACTGTCCCATATCTGTCCTCTATACCATAGAGCTACATTATCCTCTCTGTCCTCTATACCATAGAGCTACATTACCCCATATGTATATCACCCCTATCTGTCCCCTATATCATAGAGCTGCATCACTCTATCTGTCCCCTATATCATAGAGCTGCATCACCCTATCTCTCCCCTATATCATAGAGCTGCATCACCCCTATCTGTCCTCTATATCATAGAGCTGCATCACCCCTATCTGTCCTCTATATCATAGAGCTACATTACACCATATGTATATCACCCCTATCTGTCCCCTAACTGTTCTCTATATCATAGAGCTGCATCACCCCTATCTGTCCTCTATATCATAGAGCTGCATCACCCTATCTGTCCCCTATATCATAGAGCTGCATCACCCCTATCTATCCTCTATATCGTAGAGATGCATCACCCCTATCTGTCCTCTATATCATAGAGCTGCATCACCCCTATCTGTCCTCTATATCATAGAGCTACATTACACCATATGTATATCACCCCTATCTGTCCCCTAACTGTTCTCTATATCATAGAGCTGCATCACCCCTATCTGTCCTCTATATCATAGAGCTGCATCACCCTATCTGTCCCCTATATCATAGAGCTGCATCACCCCTATCTATCCTCTATATCGTAGAGATGCATCACTTCTATCTGTCCTCTATATCATAGAGCTGCATCACCCCTATCTGTCCTCTATATCATAGAGCTACATTACACCATATGTATATCACCCCTATCTGTCCCCTAACTGTCCTCTATATCATAGAGCTGCATCACCCTATCTGTCCTCGGTATCATAGAGCTGCATCACCCTATCGGTCCCCTAATTCATTACAGCTGCATCACCCCTATCTATCCTCTATATCGTAGAGATGCATCACCCAATCTGTCCTCTATACCATAGAGTTACATTACCCCAATATGTATATCAACCCTATCTGTCCCCTATCTGTCCCCTATATCATAGAGCTACATTACCCCTATATGTATATCACCCCTATCTGTCCCCTAACTGTCCCCTATATCATAGAGCCGCATCACCATATCTGTCCTCTATATCATAGAGCTGCATCACCCTATCTGTCCTCTATATCATAGAGCTGCATCACCATATCTGTCCTCTATACCATAGAGCTACATTACTCCTATATGTATATCATCCCTATCTGTCCCCTAACTGTCCCCTATATCATAGAGCTGCATCACCCCAGCTGTCCCCTATACCATAGAGCTACATTACACCATATGTATATCACCCCTATCTGTCCCCTATATCTAGAGCTACATTCCCCTATATGTATATCAGCTGCATCACCCTCTGTCCCTATATCATAGAGCTGCATCACCCCATATGTATATCACCCCTATCTGTCCCCTATATCATAGAGCTACATTACCCCTATATGTATATCACCCCTATCTGTCCCCCAACTGTCCCATATCTGTCCTCTATACCATAGAGCTACATTATCCTCTCTGTCCTCTATACATAGAGCTACATTACCCCATATGTATATCACCCCTATCTGTCCCCTATATCATAGAGCTGCATCACTCTATCTCTCCCCTATATCATAGAGCTGCATCACCCTATCTGTCCTCTATATCATAGAGCTGCATCACCCCTATCTGTCCTCTATATCATAGAGCTACATTACACCATATGTATATCACCCCTATCTGTCCCCTAACTGTTCTCTATATCATAGAGCTGCATCACCCCTATCTGTCCTCAATATCATAGAGCTGCATCACCCCTATCTGTCCTCTATATCATAGAGCTGCATCACTCTATCTCTCCCCTATATCATAGATCTGCATCACCCCTATCTGTCCCCTATATCATAGAGCTGCATCACCCCTATCTGTCCTCTATATCATAGAGCTGCATCACCCTATCTGTCCCCTATATCATAGAGCTGCATCACCCTATCTGTCCCCTATATCATAGAGCTGCATCACCCTATCTGTCCCCTATATCATAGAGCTGCATCACCCCTATCTGTCCCCTATACCATTGACCTACATCACCCTCTCTGTCCTCTATACCATAGAGCTACATTACCCCTATCTGTCCCCTATATGTAGAGCTACTAAACACCCCTATCTGTCCCCTATATATCATGGAGCTACATTACCCCCATCTGTCCCCTATACCATGGAGCTACATTACCCCTATCTGTTTTTTATATACCATGGAGCTACATTACCCCTATCTGTTTTCTATACCATGTAGCTATTATTACCCCTAACTGTCCCCTATACCATGGAACTACATTACCCCTATCTGTCCCCTATACCATAGAGCTGCATTACCCCTATCTGTCCCCTGTACCATGGAGCTACATTACCTCTATGTGCCCCCTATACCATGGAGCTACATTACCCCTATCTGTCCCCTATATCATGGGAGCTAAACTACCCCTATCTGTCCTCTATATATCATGGAGATACATCACCCCTCTGTCCCCTCTCTGTCCTCTATCCCATATACACATCAACCATATCAATGCCCCTACCTGTCCCCTATATCATAGAGCTACATTACCCCTATATGTATATCACCCCTATCTGTCCCCTAACTGTCCTCTATATCATAGAGCTGCATCACCCTATCGGTCCCCTAATTCATTAGAGCTGCATCACCCCTATCTGTCCCCTATATCATAGAGCTGCATCACCCCTATCTATCCCCTATATCATAGAACTGCATAACCCCTATCTGTCCTCTATATCATAGAGCTGCATCACCCTATCTGTCCCCTATATCATAGAGCTGCATCACCCCTATCTGTCCCTATATCATAGAGCTGCATCACCCCTATCTATCCCCTATCTGTCCTCTATAGAGCTCTGGTTCTATATCATAGAGCTCAGTTGGTAGACATGGCGTCCCCTAACTGTTCCAGAGCTGCATCACCCTATCTGTCCTCTATTCATAGAGGATCACCCATATCGTATATCAATGTCCCATGACTGTCCCCTAAATGGCTGTCCTCATATCATTAGAGCTGCATCACCCTATCTGTCCTCTATATCATAGAGCTGCATCACCCTATCTGTCCTCTATATCATAGAGCTGCATCACCCTATATGTCCCTATATCATAGAGCTGCCACCCCTATCTGTCCCCTATATCATAGAGCTGCATCACCCCTATCTGTCCTCTATATCATATCAGTCCTGCATCACCCTATCTGTCCCCTATATCATAGAGCTGCATCACCCTATCTGTCCTCTATATCATAGAGCTGCATCACCCTATCTGTCCCCTATATCATAGAGCTGCATCACCCATATCTGTCCTCTATACCATTGACCTACATCACCCTCTCTGTCCTCTATACCATAGAGCTACATTACCCCTATCTGTCCCCTATACCATAGAGCTAAACTACCCCTATCTGTCCCCTATACCATGGAGCTACATTACCCCTCTGTCCCCTTTCTGTCCTCTATCACATAGAGACACATCACCCCTCTGTCCTCTATCTGTCCTCTATCCCATAGAGATACATCACCCCTCTGTCCTCTATCTGTCCTCTATCCCATACAGATACATCACCCGTCTGTCCCCTCTCTGTCCTCTATCCCATAGACACATCAACCATATCTGTCCCCTATATCATAGAGCTACATTACCCCTATATGTATATCACCCCTATCTGTCCCCTATATCATAGAGCTGCATCACCCTATCTGTCCCCTATATCATAGAGCTGCATCACACTATCTGTCCCCTATATCATAGAGCTGCATCACCCTATCTGTCCTTGATATCATAGAGCTGCATCACTCCTATCTGTCCCCTATATCATAGAGCTGCATCACCCCTATCTATCCCCTATATCATAGAGCTGCATCACCCTATCTGTCCTCTATATCATAGAGCTCCATCACCCTATCTGTCCCCTATATCATAGAGCTGCATCACCCTATATGTCCCCTATATCATAGAGCTGCATCACCCCTATCTGTCCTCTATATCATAGAGCTGCATCACCCTATCTGTCCCCTATATCATAGAGCTGCATCACACTATCTGTCCCCTATATCATAGAGCTGCATCACCCTATCTGACCTTGATATCATAGAGCTGCATCACTCCTATCTGTCCCCTATATCATAGAGCTGCATCACCCCTATCTATCCCCTATATCATAGAGCTGCATCACCCTATCTGTCCTCTATATCATAGAGCTGCATCACTCCTATCTGTCCCCTATATCATAGAGCTGCATCACCCTATCTGACCTTGATATCATAGAGCTGCATCACCCTATCTGTCCTCTATATCATAGAGCTGCATCACCCATCTATCTGTCCCCTATATCATAGAGCTGCATCACCCTATCTGTCCCCTATACTGCATCACCCTATCGGTCTACATCATACCCATCACCCCTATCTGTCCCTATACCATGGAGCTGCATCACCCTATCTGTCCCCTATACCATAGAGCTACATTACCCCTATCTGTCCCCTATATCATGGAGCTATCATCCCTCTATCTGTCCCCTATATCATGTAGCTACATTACCTCTATCTGTCCCCTATACCATAGAGCTAAACTACCCCTATCTGTCCCCTATACCATGGAGCTACATTACCCCTATCTGTCCCCTATATCATAGGAGCTGCATCTACCCCTATCTGTCCCCTATACCATAGAGATACATCACCCCTCTGTCCTCTATCTGTCCTCTATCCCATACAGAGATACATCACCCCTCTGTCCCCACTCTGTCCTCTATCCCATAGACACATCAACCATATCTGTCCCCTACCTGTCCCCTATATCATATCAGCTACATTACCCCTATATGACTATCACCCCTATCTGTCCCCTATATCATAGAGCTGCATCACACTATCTGTCCCCTATATCATAGAGCTGCATCACCCTATCTGTCCTTGATATCATAGAGCTGCATCACTCCTATCTGTCCCCTATATCATAGAGCTGCATCACCTCTATCTGTCCTCTATATCATAGAGCTGCATCACCCTATCTATCCCCTATACCATTGACCTACATCACCCTATCTGTCCTCTATACCATAGAGCTACATTACCCCTATCTGTCCCCTATATCATAGAGCTAAATTACCCCTATCTGTCCCCTATATCATAGAGCTAAACTACCCCTATCTGTCCCCTATACCATAGAGCTACATTACCCCTATATGTCCCCTATACCATAGAGCTAAACTACCCCTATCTGTCCCCTATATCATAGAGCTGCATCACCCTATCTGTCCCTATACCATAGAGCTAAATCACCCCTATCTGTCCCCTATACCATGGAGCTACATTACCCCTATCTGTCCCCTATACCATAGAGCTACATTACCCCTATCTGTCCCCTATACCATGGGAGCTAAACTACCCCTATCTGTCCCCTATACCATGGAGATACATCACCCCTCTGTCCTCTATCTGTCCTCTATCCCATATACACATCACCCCTCTGTCCTCTATCACATAGAGACACATCACCCCTCTGTCCTCTATCTGTCCTCTATCCCATAGAGATACATCACCCCTCTGTCCTCTATCTGTCCTCTATCCCATACAGATACATCACCCCTCTGTCCCCACTCTGTCCTCTATTCCATAGACACATCAACCATATCTGTCCCCTACCTGTCCCCTATATCATACAGCTGAATCACCCCTATCTGTCCTCTATATCATAGAGCTGCATCACCCTATCTGTCCCCTATATCATAGAGCTGCATCACCCTATATGTCCCCTATATCATAGAGCTGCATCACTCCTATCTGTCCCCTATATCATAGAGCTGCATCACCCCTATCTGTCCTCGATATCATAGAGCTGCATCACTCCTATCTGTCCCCTATACCATGTAGCTACATTACCCCTATCTGTCCCCTATACCATGGAGCTACATTACCCCTATCTGTCCCCTATACCATAGAGCTATATCACCCCTATCTGTCCTCGATATCATAGAGCTGCATCACTCCTATCTGTCCCCTATACCATGTAGCTACATTACCCCTATCTGTCCCCTATATCATAGAGCTGCATTACCCTATCTGTCCTCTATATCATAGAGCTGCATCACCCAATCTGTCCTCTATATCATAGAGCTGCATCACCCAATCTGTCCTCTGTACCATAGAGTTACATTACCCCAATATGTATATCACCCCTATCTTTTCCCTATCTGTCCCCTATATCATAGAACTGCATAACCCCTATCTGTCCTCTATATCATAGAGCTGCATCACCCTATCTGTCCCCTATATCATAGAGCTGCATCACCCTATCTGTCCCCTATACCATTGACCTACATCACCCTCTCTGTCCTCTATACCATAGAGCTACATTACCCCTATCTGTCCCCTATACCATAGAACTAAACTACCCCTATCTGTCCCCTATACCATGGAGCTACATTACCCCTATCTGTCCCCTATACCATGGAGCTACATTACCCATATCTGTTTTCTATACCATGGAGCTACATTACCCCTATCTGTTTTCTATACCATGTAGCTATTATTATCCCTATCTGTCCCCTATACCATGGAACTACATTACCCCTATCTGTCCCCTGTACCATGGAGCTACATTACCTCTATGTGTCCCCTATACCATGGAGATACATTACCCCTATCTGTCCCCTATACCATGGGAGCTAAACTACCCCTATCTGTCCTCTATACCATGGAGATACATCACCCCTCTGTCCCCTCTCTGTCCTCTATCCCATATACACATCAACCATATCAATGCCCCTACCTGTCCTCTATATCATAGAGCTACATTACCCCAATATGTATATCACCCCTATCTGTCCCCTAACTGTCCTCTATATCATAGAGCTGCATCACCCTATCTATCCTCGTCATAGAGCTGCATCACCCTATCTGTCCTCTATATCATAGAGCTGCATCACCCTATCGGTCCCCTAATTCATTAGAGCTGCATCACCCCTATCTGTCCCCTATATCATAGAGCTGCATCACCCTATCTGTCCCCTATATCATAGAACTGCATAACCCCTATCTGTCCTCTATATCATAGAGCTGCATCACCCTATCTGTCCCCTATATCATAAAGCTGCATCACCCCTATCTGTCCCCTATATCATAGAGCTGCATCACCCTATCTGTCCCCTATATCATAGAGCTGCATCACCCTATCTGTCCCCTATATTATAGAGCTGCATCACCCTATATGTCCCCTATATCATACAGCTGCATCACCTGAATCTGTCCTCCATATCATAGAGCTGCATCACCCTATCTGTCCCCTATATATTAGAGTTGCATCACCCCTATCTATCCCCTATACCATTGACCTACATCACCCTCTCTGTCCTCTATACCATAGAGCTAACATTACCCCTATCTGTCCCCTGTAAACTGGAGCTACATTACCTCTATCTGTCCCCTATACCATAGAGCTAAACTACCCCTATCGGTCCCCTATACCATGGAGCTACATTACACCTATCTGTCCCCAATACTATGGGAGCTAAACTACCCCTATCTGTCCCCTTTACAATGGAGACACATCACCCCTCTGTCCTCTATCTGTCCTCTATCCCATAGTGATACATCAGCCCTCTATCTGTCCTCTATCCCATACAGATACATCACCCCTCTGTCCCCACTCTGTCCTCTATCCCATAGACACATCAACCATATCTGTCCCCTACCTGTCCCCTATATCATAGAGCAACATTACCCCTATATGAATATCACCCCTATCTGTCCCCTATATCATAGAGCTGCATCACACTATCTGTCTCCTATATCATAGAGCTGCATCACCCCTATCTATCCCCTATATCATAGAGCTGCATCACCCTATCTGTCCCCTATATCATAGAGCTGCATCACCCTATATGTCCCCTATAGCATAGAGCTGCATCACCCCTATCTGTCCCCTATATCATAGAGCTGCATCACCCTATCTGTCCCCTATATCATAGAGCTGCATCACCCTATCTGTCCCCTATATCATAGAGCTGCATCACCCCTATCTGTCCTCGATATCATAGAGCTGCATCACCCCTATCTGTCCCCTATACCATGGAAGCTAAACTACCCCTATCTGTCCCCTTTACCATGGAGATACATCACCCCTCTGTCCCCACTCTGTCCTCTATCCCATAGACACATTACCCCTATCTGTCCCCTATACCATGGAGCTACATTACCCCTATCTGTCCCCTATACCATAGAGCTACATTACCCCTATCTGTCCCCTGTCAACTGGAGCTACATTACCTCTATCTGTCCCCTATACCATAGAGCTAAACTACCCCTATCTGTCCCCTATACCATGGAGCTACATTACACCTATCTGTCCCCAATACCATGGAAGCTAATCTACCCCTATCTGTCCCCTTTACCATGGAGATACATCACCCCTCTGTCCTCTATCTGTCCTCTATCCCATACAGATACATCACCCCTCTGTCCCCACTCTGTCCTCTATCCCATAGACACATCAACCATATCTGTCCCCTACCTGTCCCCTATATCATTGAGCTACATTACCCCTATATGAATATCACCCCTATCTGTCCCCTATATCATAGAGCTGCATCACACTATCTGTCCCCTATATCATAGAGCTGCATCACCCTATCTGTCCTTGATATCATAGAGCTGCATCACTCCTATCTGTCCCCTATATCATAGAGCTGCATCACCTCTATCTGTCCTCTATATCATAGAGCTGCATCACCCCTATCTATCCCCTATACCATTGACCTACATCACCCTCTCTGTCCTCTATACCATAGAGCTACATTACCCCTATCTGTCCCCTATACCATAGAGCTAAACTACCCCTATCTGTCCCCTATACCATAGAACTAAACTACCCCTATCTGTCCCCTATACCATAGAGCTACATTACCCCTATATGTCCCCTATACCATAGAGCTAAACTACCCCTATCTGTCCCCTATACCATGGAGCTACATTACCCCTATCTGTCCCCTATACCATAGAGCTAAACTACCCCTATCTGTCCCCTATACCATGGAGCTACATTACCCCTATCTGTCCCCTATACCATGGAGCTACATTACCCCTATCTGTCCCCTATACCATGGGAGCTAAACTACCCCTATCTGTCCCCTATACCATGGAGATACATCACCCCTCTGTCCTCTATCTGTCCTCTATCCCATATACACATCACCCCTCTGTCCTCTATCACATAGAGACACATCACCCCTCTGTCCTCTATCTGTCCTCTATCCCATACAGATACATCACCCGTCTGTCCCCTCTCTGTCCTCTATCCCATAGACACATCAACCATATCTGTCCCCTACCTGTCCCCTATATCATAGAGCTACATTACCCCTATATGTATATCACCCCTATCTGTCCCCTATATCATAGAGCTGCATCACCCCTATCTATCCCCTATATCATAGAGCTGCATCACCCTATCTGTCCTCTATATCATAGAGCTGCATCACCCTATCTGTCCCCTATATCATAGAGCTGCATCACCCTATATGTCCCCTATATCATAGAGCTGCATCACCCCTATCTGTCCTCTATATCATAGAGCTGCATCACCCTATCTGTCCCCTATATCATAGAGCTGCATCACCCCTATCTATCCCCTATACCATTGACCTACATCACCCTCTCTGTCCTCTATACCATAGAGCTATATTACCCCTATCTGTCCCCTATACCATAGAGCTAAACTACCCCTATCTGTCCCCTATACCATAGAGCTGCATCACCCTATCTGTCCCCTATATCATAGAGCTGCATCACCCTATCTGTCCCCTATATCATAGAGCTGCATCACCCCTATCTATCCCCTATACCATTGACCTACATCACCCTCTGTCCTCTATACCATAGAGCTACATTACCCCTATCTGTCCCCTATACCATGGAGCTACATTACCCCTATCTGTCCCCTGTAAACTGGAGCTACATTACCTCTATCTGTCCCCTATACCATGGAGCTACATTACCCCTATCTGTCCCCAATACCATGGGAGCTAAACTACCCCTATCTGTCCCCTTTACCATAGAGCTACATTACCCCTATCTGTCCCCTGTACCATGGAGCTACATTACCCCTATCTGTCCCCTGTAAACTGGAGCTACATTACCCCTATCTGTCCCCAATACCATGGGAGCTAAACTACCCCTATCTGTCCCCTTTACCATGGAGACACATCACCCCTCTGTCCTCTATCTGTCCTCTATCCCATACAGATACATCACCCCTCTGTCCCCACTCTGTCCTCTATCCCATAGACACATCAACCATATCTGTCCCCTACCTGTCTCCTATATCATAGAGCTACATTACCCCTATATGAATATCACCCCTATCTGTCCCCTATATCATAGAGCTGCATCACACTATCTGTCCCCTATATCATAGAGCTGCATCACCCTATCTGTCCTTGATATCATAGAGCTGCATCACTCCTATCTGTCCCCTATATCATAGAGCTGCATCACCTCTATCTGTCCTCTATATCATAGAGCTGCATCACCCTATCTGTCCCCTATATCATAGAGCTGCATCACCTCTATCTGTCCTCTATATCATAGAGCTGCATCACCCTATCTGTCCCCTATATCATAGAGCTGCATCACATCTATCTGTCCTCTATATCATAGAGCTCCATCACCCTATCTGTCCCCTATATCATAGAGCTGCATCACCCCTATCTATCCCCTATACCATTGACCTACATCACCCTCTGTCCTCTATACCATAGAGCTACATTACCCCTATCTGTCCCCTATACCATGGAGCTACATTACCCCTATCTGTCCCCTGTAAACTGCAGCTACATTACCTCTATCTGTCCCCTATACCATGGAGCTACATTACCCCTATCTGTCCCCAATACCATGGGAGCTAAACTACCCCTATCTGTCCCCTTTACCATAGAGCTGCATTACCCCTATCTGTCCCCTGTACCATGGAGCTACATTACCCCTATCTGTCCCCTGTAAACTGGAGCTACATTACTCCTATCTGTCCCCAATACCATGGGAGCTAAACTACCCCTATCTGTCCCCTTTACCATGGAGACACATCACCCCTCTGTCCTCTATCTGTCCTCTATCCCATACAGATACATCACCCCTCTGTCCCCACTCTGTCCTCTATCCCATAGACACATCAACCATATCTGTTCCCTACCTGTCCCCTATATCATAGAGCTACATTACCCCTATATGAATATCACCCCTATCTGTCCCCTATATCATAGAGCTGCATCACACTATCTGTCCCCTATATCATAGAGCTGCATCACCCTATCTGTCCTTGATATCATAGAGCTGCATCACTCCTATCTGTCCTCTATATCATAGAGCTGCATCACCTCTATCTGTCCTCTATATCATAGAGCTGCATCACCCTATCTGTCCCCTATATCATAGAGCTGCATCACCTCTATCTGTCCTCTATATCATAGAGCTGCATCACCCTATCTGTCCCCTATATCATAGAGCTGCATCACCCATATCTGTCCTCTATACCATTGACCTACATCACCCTCTCTGTCCTCTATACCATAGAGCTACATTACCCCTATCTGTCCCCTATACCATAGAGCTAAACTACCCCTATCTGTCCCCTATACCATGGAGCTACATTACCCCTATCTGTCCCCTATACCATGGAGCTACATTACCTCTATCTGTCCCCTATACCATGGAGCTACATTACCCCTCTGTCCCCTTTCTGTCCTCTATCACATAGAGACACATCACCCCTCTGTCCTCTATCTGTCCTCTATCCCATAGAGATACATCACCCCTCTGTCCTCTATCTGTCCTCTATCCCATACAGATACATCACCCGTCTGTCCCCTCTCTGTCCTCTATCCCATAGAGACACATCAACCATATCTGTCCCCTACCTGTCCCCTATATCAGAGAGCTACATTACCCCTATATGTATATCACCACTATCTGTCCCCTATATCATAGAGCTGCATCACCCTATCTGTCCCCTATATCATAGAGCTGCATCACACTATCTGTCCCCTATATCATAGAGCTGCATCACCCTATCTGTCCTCGATATCATAGAGCTGCATCACTCCTATCTGTCCCCTATATCATAGAGCTGCATCACCCCTATCTATCCCCTTTATCATAGAGCTGCATCACCTCTATCTGTCCTCTATATCATAGAGCTGCATCACCCTATCTGTCCCCTATATCATAGAGCTGCATCACCCCTATCTGTCCTCTATATCATAGAGCTGCATCACCCTATCTGTCCCCTATATCATAGAGCTGCATCACCCCTATCTATCCCCTATACCATTGACCTACATCACCCTCTCTGTCCTCTATACCATAGAGCTACATTACCCCTATCTGTCCCCTATACCATAGAGCTAAACTACCCCTATCTGTCCCCTATACCATAGAGCTGCATCACCCTATCTGTCCCCTATATCATAGAGCTGCATCACCCTATCTGTCCCCTATATCATAGAGCTGCATCACCCCTATCTATCCCCTATACCATTGACCTACATCACCCTCTGTCCTCTTTACCATAGAGCTACATTACCCCTATCTGTCCCCTATACCATGGAGCTACATTACCCCTATATGTCCCCTATACCATAGAGCTACATTACTCCTATCTGTCCCCTGTAAACTGGAGCTACATTACCCCTATCTGTCCCCTATACCATGGAGCTACATTACCCCTATCTGTCCTCTATACCATGGAGCTACATTACCCCTATCTGTCCCCTATACCATGGAGCTACATTACCCCTATCTGTTTTCTATACCATGTAGCTACATTACCCCTATCTGTCCCCTATACCATGGAGATACATCACCCCTCTGTCCCCTCTCTGTCCTCTATCACATAGAGACACATCACCCCTCTGTCCTCTATCTGTCCTCTATCCCATACAGATACATCACCCCTCTGTCCCCTCTCTGTCCTCTATCCCATAGACACATCAACCATATCTGTCCCCTACCTGTCCCCTATATCATAGAGCTACATTACCCCTATATGAATATCACCCCTATCTGTCCCCTATATCATAGAGCTGCATCACCCTATCTGTCCCCTATATCATAGAGCTGCATCACCCTATCTGTCCCCTATACCATGGAGCTACATTACCCCTATCTGTCCCCTATACCATGGAGCTACATTACCCCTATCTGTCCCCTATACCATAGAGCTACATTACCCCTATCTGTCCCCTGTAAACTGGAGCTACATTACCCCTATCTGTTTTCTATACCATGTAGCTACATTACCCCTATCTGTCCCCTATACCATGGAGCTACATTACCCCTATCTGTCCCCTATACCATAGAGCTACATTACCCCTATCTGTCCCCTGTAAACTGGAGCTACATTACCCCTATCTGTCCCCTATACCATGGGAGCTACATTACACCTATCTGTCCCCTATATCATAGAGCTGCATCACCCTATCTGTCCCCTATATCATAGAGCTGCACCACCCCTATCTGTCCCCTATATCATAGAGCTGCATCACCCCTATCTGTCCCCTATATCATAGAGCTGCATCACCCCTATCTATCCCCTATACCATTGACCTACATCACCCTCTCTGTCCTCTATACCATAGAGCTACATTACCCCTATCTGTCCCCTATACCATTGAGCTACATTACCCCTATCTGTCCCCTATACCATGGAGCTACACTACCCCTATCTGTCCCCTATACCATAGAGCTAAACTACCCCTATCTGTCCCCTTTACCATGGAGATACATCACCCCTCTGTCCCCTTTCTGTCCTCTATCACATAGAGACACATCACCCCTCTGTCCTCTATCTGTCCTCTATCCCATAGAGATACATCACCCCTCTGTCCTCTATCTGTCCCCTACCTGTCCCCTATACCATGGAGCTACATTACCCCTATCTGTCCCCTATACCATAGAGCTACATTACCCCTATCTGTCCCCTATACCATGGAGCTACATTACCCCTATATGTCCCCTATACCATAGAGCTACATTACCCCCATCTGTCCCCTATAAACTGGAGCTACATTACCCCTATATGTCCCCTATACCATACAGATACATCACCTCTCTTTCCCCTATCCCATACAGATACATCACCCCTCTATCCTCTATCCCATGTAGATACATCACCCCTCTGTCCCCTCTCTGTCCTCTATCCCATAGAGATACATCACCCCTCAGTCCTCTATCTGTCCTCTATCCCATAGAGATACATCACCCCTCTATCCTCTATCCCATAGAGATACATCTCCCCTCTGTCCTCTATCCCATAGAGATACATCACCCCTCTGTCCTCTATCCCATAGAGATACATCACCCCTCTGTCCCCTCTCTGTCCTCTATCCCATAGAGATACATCACCCCTCTGTCCTCTATTTGTCCTCTATCCCATAGAGATACATCACCTCTCTTTCCCCTATCCCATACAGATACATCACCCCTCTATCCTCTATCCCATGTAGATACATCACCCCTCTGTCCCCTCTCTGTCCTCTATCCCATAGAGATACATCACCCTTCTGTCCTCTATCTGTCCCCTATCCCACATTGATACACCACCCCTCTGTCCTCTATCCCATAGAGATACATCTCCCCTCTGTCCTCTATCCCATAGAGATACATCACCCCTCTGTCCTCTATCCCATAGAGATACATCACCCCTCTGTCCCCTCTCTGTCCTCTATCTGTCCTCTATCTGTCCTCTATCCCATACTGATACATCACCCCTCTGTCCCCTCTCTGTCCTCTATCTGTCCTCTATCTGTCCCCTATCCCACATTGATACACCACCCCTCTGTCCTCTATCCCATAGAGATACATCTCCCCTCTGTCCTCTATCCCATAGAGATACATCACCCCTCTGTCCTCTATCCCATAGAGATACATCACCCCTCTGTCCCCTCTCTGTCCTTTATCTGTCCTCTATCCCATACTGATACACCACCCCTCTGTCCTCTATTTGTCCTCTATCCCATAGAGATACATCACCCCTCTGTCCTCTATCCCATAGAGATACACCACCCCTCTGTCCTCTATCTGTCCTCTATCCCATATTGATACATCACCCCTCTGTCCTCTATCCCATACAGATACATCACCCCTCTGACCTCTATCCCATACAGATACATCACCCCTCTGTCCTCTATCCCATAGAGATACATCACCCCTCTGTCCTCTATCTGTCCTCTATCCCATATTGAGACATCACCCCTCTGTCCTCTATCTGTCCTCTATCTGTCCTCTATCCCATACTGATACACCACCCCTCTGTCCTCTATTTGTCCTCTATCCCATAGAGATACATCACCCCTCTGTCCTCTATCCATAGAGATACATCACCCCTCTGTCCTCTATCCCATAGAGATACACCACCCCTCTGTCCTCTATCTGTCCTCTATCCATGGATACATCACCCCTCTGTCCCCTATCCCATGGATACATCCCCCTCTGTCCTCTATCCCATAGAGATACATCACCCCTCTGTCCTCTATCTGTCCTCTATCACATAGAGATACATCACCCCTCTGTCCTCTATCTGTCCTCTATCCCATACAGATACATCACCCGTCTGTCCCCTCTCTGTCCTCTATCCCATAGAGACACATCAACCATATCTGTCCCCTACCTGTCCCCTATATCAGAGAGCTACATTACCCCTATATGTATATCACCACTATCTGTCCCCTATATCATAGAGCTGCATCACCCTATCTGTCCCCTATATCATAGAGCTGCATCACACTATCTGTCCCCTATATCATAGAGCTGCATCACCCTATCTGTCCTCGATATCATAGAGCTGCATCACTCCTATCTGTCCCCTATATCATAGAGCTGCATCACCCCTATCTATCCCTATATCATAGAGCTGCATCACCTCTATCTGTCCTCTATATCATAGAGCTGCATCACCCTATCTGTCCCCTATATCATAGAGCTGCATCACCCTATCTGTCCTCTATATCATAGAGCTGCATCACCCTATCTGTCCCCTATATCATAGAGCTGCATCACCCCTATCTATCCCTATACCATTGACCTACATCACCCTCTCTGTCCTCTATACCATAGAGCTACATTACCCCTATCTGTCCCCTATACCATAGAGCTAAACTACCCCTATCTGTCCCCTATACCATAGAGCTGCATCACCCTATCTGTCCCCTATATCATAGAGCTGCATCACCCTATCTGTCCCCTATATCATAGAGCTGCATCACCCCTATCTGTCCCCTATACCATGACCTACATCACCCTCTGTCCCCTATACCATAGAGCTACATTACCCCTATCTGTCCCCTATACCATAGAGCTACATTACCCTATCTGTCCCTATACCATCTTACTCCTGTCCTGTAAACTGGAGCTACATTACCCCTATCTGTCCCCTATACCATGGAGCTACATTACCCCTATCTGTCCTCTATACCATGGAGCTACATTACCCCTATCTGTCCCCTATACCATGGAGCTACATTACCCCTATCTGTTTTCTATACCATGTAGCTACATTACCCCTATCTGTCCCTATACCATGGAGATACATCACCCCTCTGTCCCCTCTCTGTCCTCTATCACATAGAGACACATCACCCCTCTGTCCTCTATCTGTCCTCTATCCCATACAGATACATCACCCCTCTGTCCCCTCTCTGTCCTCTATCCCATAGACACATCAACCATATCTGTCCCCTACCTGTCCCCTATATCATAGAGCTACATTACCCCTATATGAATATCACCCCTATCTGTCCCCTATATCATAGAGCTGCATCACCCTATCTGTCCCCTATATCATAGAGCTGCATCACCCCTCTGTCCCCTCTCTGTCCTCTATCCCCTATACCAGACACATCACCCCTCTGTCCTCTATCTGTCCTCTATCCCATACAGATACATCACCCCTCTGTCCCTCTCTGTCCTCTATCCCATATCTGTTTTCAACCATATCTGTCCCCTATCTGTCCCCTATACATAGAGCTACATTACCCCTATCTGAATATCACCCCTATCTGTCCCCTATATCATGGAGCTGCATCACCCTATCTGTCCCCTATATCCATGGAGCTGCATCACCTATCTGTCCCCTATATCATGGAGCTACATTACCCCTATCTGTCCCCTATACCATGGAGCTACATTACCCCTATCTGTCCCCTATACCATAGAGCTACATTGCCCCTATCTGTCCCCTGTAAACTGGAGCTGCATTACCCCTATCTGTTTTCTATACCATTGAGCTACATTACCCCTATCTGTCCCCTATACCATGGAGCTACATTACCCCTATCTGTCCCCTATACCATAGAGCTACATTACCCCTATCTGTCCCCTATACCATGGAGCTACACTACCCCTATCTGTCCCCTATACCATAGAGCTAAACTACCCCTATCTGTCCCCTTTACCATGGAGATACATCACCCCTCTGTCCCCTTTCTGTCCTCTATCACATAGAGACACATCACCCCTCTGTCCTCTATCTGTCCTCTATCCCATAGAGATACATCACCCCTCTGTCCTCTATCTGTCCCCTACCTGTCCCCTATACCATGGAGCTACATTACCCCTATCTGTCCCCTATACCATAGAGCTACATTACCCCTATCTGTCCCCTATACCATGGAGCTACATTACCCCTATATGTCCCCTATACCATAGAGCTACATTACCCCCATCTGTCCCCTGTAAACTGGAGCTACATTACCCCCTATATGTCCCCTATACCATACAGATACATCACCTCTCTTTCCCCTATCCCATACAGATACATCACCCCTCTATCCTCTATCCCATGTAGATACATCACCCCTCTGTCCCCTCTCTGTCCTCTATCCCATAGAGATACATCACCCCTCAGTCCTCTATCTGTCCTCTATCCCATAGAGATACATCACCCCTCTATCCTCTATCCCATAGAGATACATCTCCCCTCTGTCCTCTATCCCATAGAGATACATCACCCCTCTGTCCTCTATCCCATAGAGATACATCACCCCTCTGTCCCCTCTCTGTCCTCTATCCCATAGAGATACATCACCCCTCTGTCCTCTATTTGTCCTCTATCCCATAGAGATACATCACCTCTCTTTCCCCTATCCCATACAGATACATCACCCCTCTATCCTCTATCCCATGTAGATACATCACCCCTCTGTCCCCTCTCTGTCCTCTATCCCATAGAGATACATCACCCTTCTGTCCTCTATCTGTCCCCTATCCCACATTGATACACCACCCCTCTGTCCTCTATCCCATAGAGATACATCTCCCCTCTGTCCTCTATCCCATAGAGATACATCACCCCTCTGTCCTCTATCCCATAGAGATACATCACCCCTCTGTCCCCTCTCTGTCCTCTATCTGTCCTCTATCCCATACTGATACATCACCCCTCTGTCCCCTCTCTGTCCTCTATCTGTCCTCTATCTGTCCCCTATCCCACATTGATACACCACCCCTCTGTCCTCTATCCCATAGAGATACATCTCCCCTCTGTCCTCTATCCCATAGAGATACATCACCCCTCTGTCCTCTATCCCATAGAGATACATCACCCCTCTGTCCCCTCTCTGTCCTTTATCTGTCCTCTATCCCATACTGATACACCACCCCTCTGTCCTCTATTTGTCCTCTATCCCATAGAGATACACCACCCCTCTGTCCTCTATCTGTCCTCTATCCCATATTGATACATCACCCCTCTGTCCTCTATCCCATACAGATACATCACCCCTCTGACCTCTATCCCATACAGATACATCACCCCTCTGTCCTCTCTGTCCTCTATCCCATAGATACATCACCCCTCTGTCCTACATCACCCCTCTGTCCTCTATCTGTCCTCTATCCCATATTGATACATCACCCCTCTGTCCTCTATCCCATAGAGATACATCACCCCTCTGTCCTCTATCTGTCCTCTATCCCATACTGATACATCACCCCTCTGTCCCCTCTCTGTCCTCTATCTGGCCTCTATCTGTCCCCTGTCCCCTCTCTGATCCTCTATCTGTCCTCTGTCCTCTATCCCATTGAAATACATCTCCCCTCTGTCCTCTATCCCATAGAGATACATCACCCCTCTGTCCTCTATCCCATAGAGATACATCACCCCTCTGTCCCCTCTCTGTTCTTTATCTGTCCTCTATCTGTCCCCTATCCCATAGAGATACACCACCCCTCTGTCCCCTATCTGTCCTCTATCTGTCCTCTATCCCATATAGATACATCTCCCCTCTGTCCTCTATCCCATAGAGATACATCACCCCTCTGTCCTCTATCCCATACAGATACATCACCCCTCTGTCCTCTATCTGTCCTCTATCTGTCCTCTATCCCATACTGATACACCACCCCTCTGTCCTCTATTTGTCCTCTATCCCATAGAGATACATCACCCCTCTGTCCTCTATCCCATACAGATACATCACCCCTCTGTCCTCTATCCCATAGAGATACACCACCCCTCTGTCCTCTATCTGTCCTCTATCCCATATTGATACATCACCCCTCTGTCCTCTATCCCATACAGATACATCACCCCTCTGTCCTCTATCCCATACAGATACATCACCCCTCTGTCCTCTATCTGTCCTCTATCCCATAGAGATACATCACCCCTCTGTCCTCTATCCCATAGAGATACATCACCCCTCTGTCCTCTATCTGTCCTCTATCCCATATTGATACATCACCCCTCTGTCCTCTATCCCATAGAGATACATCACCCCTCTGTCCTCTATTTGTCCTCTATCCCATACAGATACATCACCCCTCTGTCCTCTATCCCATACAGATACATCACCCCTCTGTCCTCTATCCCATAAAGATACATCACCCCTCTGTCCTCTATCCCATAGAGATACACCACCCCTCTGTCCTCTATCCCATAGAGATACACCACCCCTCTGTCCTCTATCTGTCCTCTATCCCATATTGATACATCACCCCTCTGTCCTCTATCCCATATTGATACATCACCCCTCTGTCCTCTATCTGTCCTCTATCCCATACAGATATACCACCCCTCTGTCCTCTATCTGTCCTCTATCCCATATTGATACATCAACCCTCTGTCCTCTATCCCATAGAGATACATCACCCCTCTGTCCTCTATCCCATACAGATACACCACCCCTCTGTCCTCTATCTGTCCTCTATCCCATATTGATACATCACCCCTCTGTCCTCTATCCCATATTGATACTGTCACGTAGAGTAGGCCAGAAGGCTAAACTGGATAACCTAACCTCTATCAAAATAAAAAGATGGCGGAACCGCAAAAGTTCTTCTGTGCAAAGGTGTTTATTTACAAGTGATTCCGGAACAAAAAAAGAGAGGCTCCTTTTGTAGGGCTAGCCCCTCCCCTCAGAACAATTAACTCTAATTAATTAATCAATTAACAAAACAAACCTACATTTTCCATGAACTACACATACTAAAGGATATACATTGCAACACGGTTTTAAACAATATCACAACATAACATTTACAACATTACATCACTACTAACAATATCTTTCAATAAGTCCATATGCATTAATGAGCCATTTGGGACAGGCACTATAAAGCCAACCCAATTCCCTTAGCTCGGGTCCTTTTCCAGCATACCCGGAAGCTACAGAGATGGAGAGAGAGGAACAGAACAAACAAACAATGCGCTCATCCACAACATTGATAAGTATAATAATTATTGTATCTCTCAAATATGAACACTGACAGGTGTGAAATGCATGCACCAAGACAGAAGTTAATTTGTGTGTCGACCCACATTGTTAACTTATCTTATAATGGCGCAGGGAGGAGTGAAGAATATGTGTGTGCGTTAAAGAACCAAATGCTACATCACCCCTCTGTCCTCTATCCCATACAGATACATCACCCCTCTGTCCTCTATCTGTCCTCTATCCCATATTGATACATCACCCCTCTGTCCTCTATCCCATAGAGATACATCACCCCTCTGTCCTCTATCCCATACAGATACATCACCCCTCTGTCCTCTATCCCATACAGATACATCACCCCTCTGTCCTCTATCTGTCCTCTATCCCATATTGATACATCACCCCTCTGTCCTCTATCCCATAGAGATACATCACCCCTCTGTCCTCTATCTGTCCTCTATCCCATATTGATACATCACCCCTCTGTCCTCTATCCCATAGAGATACATCACCCCTCTATCCTCTATCTGTCCTCTATCCCATATTGATACATCACCCCTCTGTCCTCTATCTGTCCTCTATCCCATACAGATACATCACCCCTCTGTCCTCTATCTGTCCTCTATCCCATAGAGATACATCACCCCTCTGTCCTCTATCCCATAGAGATACATCACCCCTCTGTCCTCTATCCCATACAGATACATCACCCCTCTGTCCTCTATCCCATAGAGATACATCACCCCTCTGTCCTCTATCCCATACAGATACATCACCCCTCTGTCCTCTATCCCATACAGATACATCACCCCTCTGTCCTCTATCCCATACAGATACATCACCCCTCTGTCCTCTATCCCATAGAGATACATCACCCCTCTGTTCTCTATCCCATATTGATACATCACCCCTCTGTTCTCTATCCCATAGAGATACATCACCCCTCTGTCCTCTATCTGTCCTCTATCTGTCCTCTATCCCATACTGATACACCACCCCTCTGTCCTCTATTTGTCCTCTATCCCATAGAGATACATCACCCTTCTGTCCTCTATCTGTCCTCTATCCCATACAGATACATCACCCCTCTATCCTCTATCCCATAGAGATACATCACCCCTCTGTTCTCTATCCCATAGAGATACATCACCCCTCTGTCCTCTATCTGTCCTCTTTCTGTCCTCTATCCCATACTGATACACCACCCCTCTGTCCTCTATTTGTCCTCTATCCCATAGAGATACATCACCCTTCTGTCCTCTATCTGTCCTCTATCCCATACAGATACATCACCCCTCTATCCTCTATCTGTCCTCTATCCCATAGAGATACATCACCCTTCTGTCCTCTATCTGTCCTCTATCCCATACAGATACATCACCCCTCTATCCTCTATCTGTCCTCTATCCCATAGAGATACATCACCCTTCTGTCCTCTATCTGTCCTCTATCCCATACAGATACATCACCCCTCTGTCCTCTATCTGTCCTCTATCCCATAGAGATACATCACCCCTCTGTCCTCTATCCCATACAGATACATCACCCCTCTGTCCTCTATCCCATATTGATACATAACCCCTCTGTCCCCTCTCTGTCCTCTATCACATAGAGATACATCACCCCTCTGTCCCCTCTCTGTCCTCTATCCCACACAGCTACATCACCCCTCTGTCCTCTATCTGTCCTCTATCCCATATTGATACATCACCCCTCTGTCCTCTATCCCATATAGATACATCACCCCTCTGTCCTCTATCTGTCCTCTATCCCATAGAGATACATCACCCCTCTGTCCTCTATCTGTCCTCTATCCCATAGAGATACATCACCCCTCTGTCCTCTATCCCATAGAGATACATCACCCCTCTGTCCTCTATCTGTCCTCTATCCCATATTGATACATCACCCCTCTGTCCTCTATCCCATAGAGATACATCACCCCTCTGTCCTCTATCAGTCCTCTATCCCATAAAAGTTCATATTGGTGTGTTGTAATGTAATTCTTTCCCCTTTTGTCCCCTAGGTTATTTATGAGACAGCCTTATCTTTAATTATATTCCCTGTTTTAGGTGAAGAACCCTGTCCTGTAGGTGATGTGGTCTTAGTGGAGAAGAAGAAGCCCAAACGTGCTCTGTCCGGTGGAGTGGTGGAGGCCCCTAAGGCCCAGACATACTACCGTATAGAGTACAACATGCTGCCTGGGGACCAGGACCCTGTTAAAGTAGATCTGGTGATGTTCGGCCTTGCTGCTAAGATCTACATGGAGAATGAGACAAAGGTAATGCCATCAGTATGTTAGCCTGCTGAACTGAGACAAGTCTTTATTATGAACTCTGGGAAGGCCTTATCACAGTGCTATGCACTTCAGTAGTTCAGTTTATTAGTGTGTGTGTGTGTGTGTGTGTGTGTGTGTGTGTGTGTGTGTGTGTGTGTGTGTGTGTGTGTGTGTGTGTGTGTGTGTGTGTGTGTGTGTGTGTGTGTGTGTGTGTGTGTGTGTGTGTGTGTGTGTGTGTGTGTGTGTGTGTGTGTGTGTGTGTGTGTGTAGGTAAGTAAAGAAATAAAACAGTAAATAGACATTTGAAAATAAGAGTAGCAAGGCTATATACAGACACCTGTTAGTCAGGCTGATTGAGGTAGTATGTACATGTAGGTATGGTTAAAGTGTCTATACATATGTGATGAACAGAGAGTAGCAGTAGCAAGGCTATATACAGACACCTGTTAGTCAGGCTGATTGAGGTAGTATGTACATGTAGGTATGGTTAAAGTGTCTATACATATATTATGAACAGAGAGCAGCAGCAGCGTAAAACAGGGGAGGCACAATGCAAATAGACCAGGTAGCCATTTGATTACCTGTTCAGGAGTCTTATGGCTTGAGGGTAAAAACTGTTGAGAAGCCTTTTTGTCCTAGACTTGGCACTTCAGTACCACTTGCCGTGTGGTAGTAGAGAGAACAGTCTATGACTGGGGTGGCTGGGGTCTTTGACCATTTTTAGGTCCTTCCTCTGACACCGCCTGGTGTAGAGGTCCTGGATGGCAGGAAGCTTGGCCCCAGTGATGTTCTGGGCCGTTCGCACTACCCTCTGTAGTGCCTTGTGGCCCGAGGCCGAGCAATTGCTCTACCAGGCAGTGATGCAACCAGTCAGGATGCCCTCGATGTTGCAGCTGTAGAACCTTTTGAGGATCTCAGGACCCATGCCAGATCTTTTCAGTTTCCTGAGGATTAATACCTGTCAGTCTGGGATAATACCTGTCAGTCTGGGTTAATAGCTGTCTATCTATACCTGTCAGTCTGGGATAATACCTGTCTATCTATACCTGTCAGTCTGGGATAATACCTGTCTATCTATACCTGTCAGTCTGGGATAATACCTGTCTATCTATACCTGTCAGTCTGGGTTAATAGCCTGTCAGTCTGGGTTAATACCTATCTATACCTGTCAGTCTGGGATCTGGGATAATACCTGTCAGTCTGGGGTAATACCTGTCAGTCTGGGTTAATACCTGTCTATCTATACCTGTCAGTCTGGATTAATACCTGTCTATCTATACCTGTCAGTCTGGGTTAATAGCTGTCTATCTATACCTGTCAGTCTGGGTTAATAGCTGTCTATCTATACCTGTCAGTCTGGGATTACCTGTCAGTCTGGGATAATACCTGTCAGTCTGGGATAATACCTGTCAGTCTGGGATAATACCTGTCAGTCTGGATTAATACCTGTCAGTCTGGGTTAATACCTGTCTATCTATACCTGTCAGTCTGGATTAATACCTGTCTATCTATACCTGTCAGTCTGGGTTAATAGCTGTCTATCTATACCTGTCAGTCTGGATTAATACCTGTCAGTCTGGGATAATACCTGTCAGTCTGGGATAATACCTGTCAGTCTGGGTTGTCAGTCTGGGTTAATACCTGTCAGTCCTGTCAGTCTGGATTAATACCTGTCTATCTATACCTGTCAGTCTGGGTTAATAGCTGTCTATCTATACCTGTCAGTCTGGGTTAATAGCTGTCTATCTATACCTGTCAGTCTGGGTTAATACCTGTCAGTCTGGGATAATACCTGTCAGTCTGGGATAATACCTGTCAGTCTGGGATAATACCTGTCAGTCTGGGATAATACCTGTCAGTCTGGGATAATACCTGTCAGTCTGGGTTAATACCTGTCAGTCTGGGATAATACCTGTCAGTCTGGGATAATACCTGTCAGTCTGGGATAATACCTGTCAGTCTGGGATAATACCTGTCTATACCTGTCTATCTATACCTGTCAGTCTGGGGTAATACCTGTCTATCTATACCTGTCAGTCTGGGTTAATACCTGTCTATCTATACCTGTCAGTCTGGGTTAATACCTGTCTATCTATACCTGTCAGTCTGGGATAATACCTGTCAGTCTGGGTTAATACCTGTCTATCTATACCTGTCAGTCTGGGATAATACCTGTCTATCTATACCTGTCAGTCTGGGATAATACCTGTCAGTCTGGGATAATACCTGTCTATCTATACCTGTCAGTCTGGGTTAATACCTGTCAGTCTGGATTAATACCTGTCAGTCTGGGTTAATACCTGTCAGTCTGGATTAATACCTGTCTATCTATACCTGTCAGTCTGGGATAATACCTGTCTATCTATACCTGTCAGTCTGGGATAATACCTGTCAGTCTGGGATAATACCTGTCTATCTATACCTGTCAGTCTGGGTTAATACCTGTCAGTCTGGGTTAATACCTGTCAGTCTGGGATAATACCTGTCAGTCTGGGATAATACCTGTCAGTCTGGGATAATACCTGTCAGTCTGGGATAATACCTGTCAGTCTGGGATAATACCTGTCAGTCTGGATTAATACCTGTCAGTCTGGGATAATAGCTGTCAGTCTGGGATAATAGCTGTCAGTCTGGATTAATACCTGTCTATCTATACCTGTCAGTCTGGGTTAATACCTGTCAGTCTGGGATAATAGCTGTCAGTCTGGGATAATAGCTGTCAGTCTGGGATAATACCTGTCAGTCTGGATTAATACCTGTCTGTCTATACCTGTCAGTCTGGGTTAATACCTGTCAGTCTGGGATAATACCTGTCAGTCTGGGATAATACCTGTCAGTCTGGATTAATACCTGTCTATCTATACCTGTCAGTCTGGGTTAATACCTGTCAGTCTGGGATAATACCTGTCAGTCTGGATTAATACCTGTCAGTCTGGGATAATAGCTGTCAGTCTGGGATAATAGCTGTCAGTCTGGGATAATAGCTGTCAGTCTGGGATAATAGCTGTCAGTCTGGGATAATACCTGTCAGTCTGGGATAATACCTGTCAGTCTGGGATAATACCTGTCAGTCTGGATTAATACCTGTCTATCTATACCTGTCAGTCTGGGTTAATACCTGTCAGTCTGGGATAATACCTGTCAGTCTGGATTAATACCTGTCAGTCTGGGATAATAGCTGTCAGTCTGGGATAATAGCTGTCAGTCTGGGATAATAGCTGTCAGTCTGGGATAATAGCTGTCAGTCTGGGATAATAGCTGTCAGTCTGGGATAATACCTGTCAGTCTGGATTAATACCTGTCAGTCTGGGTTAATACCTGTCAGTCTGGATTAATACCTGTCAGTCTGGGTTAATACCTGTCAGTCTGGGTTAATACCTGTCAGTCTGGGATAATACCTGTCAGTCTGGATTAATACCTGTCAGTCTGGGTTAATACCTGTCAGTCTGGATTAATACCTGTCAGTCTGGGTTAATACCTGTCAGTCTGGATTAATACCTGTCAGTCTATAATACCTGTCAGTCTGGGATAATACCTGTCAGTCTGGGTTAATACCTGTCAGTCTGGATTAATACCTGTCAGTCTGGGATAATACCTGTCAGTCTGGATTAATACCTGTCAGTCTGGGTTAATACCTGTCAGTCTGGATTAATACCTGTCAGTCTGGGTTAATACCTGTCAGTCTGGGATAATACCTGTCAGTCTGGATTAATACCTGTCTATCTATACCTGTCAGTCTGGGTTAATACCTGTCAGTCTGGGTTAATACCTGTCAGTCTGGGTTAATACCTGTCAGTCTGGATTAATACCTGTCAGTCTGGATTAATACCTGTCAGTCTGGGATAATACTGTCAGTCTGGATTAATACCTGTCAGTCTGGGATAATACCTGTCAATACCTGTCAGTCTGGATTAATACCTGTCAGTCTGGGTTAATACCTGTCTATAATACCTGTCAGTCTGGGATAATACCTGTCAGTCTGGGTTAATACCTGTCAGTCTGGGATAATACCTGTCAGTCTGGGTTAATACCTGTCAGTCTGGGTTAATACCTGTCCTGTCAGTCTGGATAATACCTGTCAGTCTGGGTTAATACCTGTCTATCTATACCTGTCAGTCTGGGTTAATTCCTGTCTATCTATACCTGTCAGTCTGGGATAATACCTGTCTATCTATACCTGTCAGTCTGGGTTAATACCTGTCAGTCTGGGATAATACCTGTCAGTCTGGGATAATACCTGTCTATCTATACCTGTCAGTCTGGGTTAATACCTGTCTATCTATACCTGTCAGTCTGGGTTAATACCTGTCTATCTATACCTGTCAGTCTGGGATAATACCTGTCAGTCTGGATTAATACCTGTCAGTCTGGGTTAATACCTGTCTATCTATACCTGTCAGTCTGGGATAATACCTGTCAGTCTGGGTTAATAGCTGTCTATCTATACCTGTCAGTCTGGGTTAATAGCTGTCTATCTATACCTGTCAGTCTGGGTTAATAGCTGTCAGTCTGGGTTAATAGCTGTCTATCTATACCTGTCAGTCTGGGTTAATAGCTGTCAGTCTGGATTAATACCTGTCAGTCTGGGATAATACCTGTCAGTCTGGGTTAATACCTGTCAGTCTGGATTAATACCTGTCAGTCTGGGTTAATACCTGTCTATCTATACCTGTCAGTCTGGGATAATACCTGTCAGTCTGGGTTAATAGCTGTCTATCTATACCTGTCAGTCTGGGATAATACCTGTCAGTCTGGGTTAATAGCTGTCTATCTATACCTGTCAGTCTGGGTTAATAGCTGTCTATCTATACCTGTCAGTCTGGGATAATACCTGTCAGTCTGGGATAATACCTGTCAGTCTGGGTTAATACCTGTCAGTCTGGGTTAATACCTGTCAGTCTGGATTAATACCTGTCAGTCTGGGTTAATACCTGTCAGTCTGGGATAATACCTGTCAGTCTGGGGTAATACCTGTCAGTCTGGGATAATACCTGTCAGTCTGGATTAATACCTGTCTATCTATACCTGTCAGTCTGGGATAATACCTGTCAGTCTGGATTAATACCTGTCAGTCTGGGATAATACCTGTCAGTCTGGGTTAATACCTGTCAGTCTGGATTAATACCTGTCAGTCTGGGTTAATACCTGTCAGTCTGGGATAATACCTGTCAGTCTGGGGTAATACCTGTCAGTCTGGGATAATACCTGTCAGTCTGGATTAATACCTGTCAGTCTGGGATAATACCTGTCAGTCTGGGTTAATAGCTGTCAGTCTGGGATAATACCTGTCAGTCTGGATTAATACCTGTCAGTCTGGATTAATACCTGTCAGTCTGGGATAATACCTGTCAGTCTGGATTAATACCTGTCAGTCTGGGATAATACCTGTCAGTCTGGGTTAATAGCTGTCTATCTATACCTGTCAGTCTGGGTTAATAGCTGTCAGTCTGGATTAATACCTGTCAGTCTGGGATAATACCTGTCAGTCTGGGTTAATACCTGTCAGTCTGGGTTAATACCTGTCAGTCTGGGTTAATACCTGTCTATCTATACCTGTCAGTCTGGGATAATACCTGTCAGTCTGGGTTAATTATCTATACCTGTCAGTCTGGGTTAATAGCTGTCTATCTATACCTGTCAGTCTGGGATAATACCTGTCAGTCTGGGTTAATACCTGTCTATCTATACCTGTCAGTCTGGGATAATACCTGTCAGTCTGGGGTAATACCTGTCTATCTATACCTGTCAGTCTGGGTTAATACCTGTCTATCTATACCTGTCAGTCTGGGTTAATACCTGTCAGTCTGGGGTAATACCTGTCTATCTATACCTGTCAGTCTGGATTAATACCTGTCAGTCTGGGTTAATACCTGTCAGTCTGGGATAATACCTGTCTATCTATACCTGTCAGTCTGGGATAATACCTGTCTATCTATACCTGTCAGTCTGGGGTAATACCTGTCAGTCTGGGGTAATACCTGTCTATCTATACCTGTCAGTCTGGATTAATACCTGTCTATCTATACCTGTCAGTCTGGGCTAATACCTGTCAGTCTGGGATAATACCTGTCTATCTATACCTGTCAGTCTGGGTTAATACCTGTCAGTCTGGGTTAATACCTGTCTATCTATACCTGTCAGTCTGGGTTAATACCTGTCACTCTGGGTTAATACCTGTCTATCTATACCTGTCAGTCTGGGTTAATACCTGTCTATCTATACCTGTCAGTCTGGGTTAATACCTGTCTATCTATACCTGTCAGTCTGGGTTAATACCTGTCTATCTATACCTATCAGTCTGTGTTAATACCTGTCTATCTATACCTATCAGTCTGGGTTAATACCTGTCAGTCTGGGATAATACCTGTCTATCTATACCTGTCAGTCTGGGTTAATACCTGTCAGTCTGGGTTAATACCTGTCTATCTATACCTGTCAGTCTGGGTTAATACCTGTCAGTCTGGATTAATACCTGTCTATCTATACCTGTCAGTCTGGGTTAATACCTGTCAGTCTGGGTTAATACCTGTCTATCTACACCTGTCAGTCTGGGGTAATACCTGTCAGTCTGGGGTAATACCTGTCTATCTATACCTGTCAGTCTGGGTTAATACCTGTCTATCTACACCTGTCAGTCTGGGGTAATACCTGTCAGTCTGGGGTAATACCTGTCTATCTATACCTGTCAGTCTGGATTAATACCTGTCTATCTACACTTGTCAGTCTGGGGTAATACCTGTCTATCTATACCTGTCAGTCTGGGTTAATACCTGTCAGTCTGGGTTAATACCTGTCTATCTATACCTGTCAGTCTGGATTAATACCTGTCTATCTATACCTGTCAGTCTGGGTTAATACCTGTCAGTCTGGGTTAATACCTGTCAGTCTGGGGTAATACCTGTCAGTCTGGATTAATACCTGTCAGTCTGGGTTAATACCTGTCAGTCTGGGTTAATACCTGTCAGTCTGGATTAATACCTGTCTATCTATACCTGTCAGTCTGGGGTAATACCTGTCAGTCTGGGGTAATACCTGTCTATCTATACCTGTCAGTCTGGATTAATACCTGTCTATCTACACCTGTCAGTCTGGGGTAATACCTGTCTATCTATACCTGTCAGTCTGGGTTAATACCTGTCAGTCTGGGTTAATACCTGTCTATCTATACCTGTCAGTCTGGATTAATACCTGTCTATCTATACCTGTCAGTCTGGGTTAATACCTGTCAGTCTGGGTTAATACCTGTCAGTCTGGGGTAATACCTGTCAGTCTGGATTAATACCTGTCAGTCTGGGTTAATACCTGTCAGTCTGGGTTAATACCTGTCAGTCTGGGTTAATACCTGTCAGTCTGGGCTAATACCTGTCAGTCTGGGATAATACCTGTCAGCCTGGGTTAATACCTGTCAGTCTGGGTTAATACCTGTCAGTCTGGGTTAATACCTGTCAGTCTGGGTTAATACCTGTCAGTCTGGATTAATACCTGTCTATCTATACCTGTCAGTCTGGGTTAATACCTGTCAGTCTGGGTTAATAGCTGTCTATCTATACCTGTCAGTCTGGGTTTATACCTGTCTATCTATACCTGCCTGTCTACACCTGTCTGTCTGGGGTAATACCTGTCTTTCTGGGTTACAGTCTGTCTGTTTGTCTGTGTTAAGGTGACAGACGGACAGACGGACGGACGGACGGACGGACGGACGGACGGATATTAACCCAGACTGACAGGTATTAACCCAGACTGACAGGTATAGATAGACCGGTATTAATCCAGACTGACAGTTAACAGACAGACAGACAGACAGACAGACAGACAGACAGACAGACAGACAGACAGACAGACAGACAGACAGACAGACAGACAGACAGACAGACAGACAGACAGACAGACAGACAGACAGACAGACAGACAGACAGACAGACAGACAGACAGACAGACAGACAGACAGACAGACAGACAGACAGACAGACAGACAGACAGACAGACAGACAGACAGAAAGCTAAAATCTACACGTAGAATGAGAGGAAGTTAGTGTGTGTGTGAGAGAGACCAAGATAATGCTGTGATTGTGTTAGCCTGCTGAGCTAAAGCGAAGTTAGACGGACGGACGGACGGACAGACCAAGGTAATGCCATGATTGTATTAGCCATGACACTACCGGTACCCTCTATATATAGCCTCGCTATTGTTATTTTACTGCTTCTGTCTAATTATTTGTTACTCGTTATTTTTAGTTTAACACTTATTTTTTTCTTAAAACGTCTTAACTTCTTGCATTGAGCAATCCCGAATCCGGGAGCGTAATCATAGCCTCAAGCTCATTACCATAACACAACGTTAACTATTCATGAATATCGCAAATGAAATTAAAGAAATATGTTCACTCACAAGCTTAGCCTTTTGTTAACAACACTGTCATCTCAGATTTTCGAAATATGCTTTTCAACCATAGCTACACAAGCATTTGTGTAAGAGTATTGATAGCTAGCATAGCATTAAGCCGAGCATTCAGCAGGCAACATTTTCACAAGAACAAGAAAAGCATTCAAATAAAATCATTTACTCTGAAGAACTTCTGATGTTTTCAATGAGGAGACTCTCAGTTAGATAGCAAATGTTCAGTTTTTCCAAAAATATTATTTGTGTAGGAGAAATCTCTGCGTTTTGTTCATCACGTTTGGCTAAGAAAAAACCCAGAAAATTCAGTCATTACAACGCCAAACTTTTTTCAAAATTAACTCCATAATATCAACAGAAACATGGCAAACGTTGTTTAGAATCAATCCTCAAGGTGTTTTTCACATATCTATTCGATGATAAGTCATTCGTGGCAGTTGGGTTTCTCCTCGGAAGCAAATGGAAAAATACACGCAGCTGGAGATTACGCAATAATTGCGACGGAGGACACCAAGTGATCACCTGGTAAATTTAGTGTAAAATGGTCACTCTTCCAATGATATGCCTACAAGATACGTCACAATGCTGCAGACACCTTGGGGAAATGACAGAAAGTGTAAGCTCATTCTTGGCGCATTCACAGCCATATAAGGAGACATTGGAACACAGCGCCTTCAAAATCTGGAGCATTTCCTGTTTGAAATGTAATCTTGGTTTCGCCTGTAGCATCAGTTCTGTGGCACTCACAGATAATATATTTGCAGTTTTGGAAACGTCAGAGTGTTTTCTTTCCAAAGCTGTCAATTATATGCATAGTCGAGCATCTTTTCGTGACAAAATATCTTGTTTAATACAGGAACGTTTTTTTAACCAAAAATTAAAAGAGCGCCCCCTATATCGAAGAAGTTAAAGCATTGTTGGTTAAGGGCTTGTAAAGTCAGCATTTCACTGTAAGGTCTAAACCTATTCTATTCAGTGCATGTGATTTGATTTTCTGAGTAAAGCCAAGGCAGACAAACAAACAGACCAAGGTAATGCCATGATTGTGTTAGCCTTCTGAGCTAAAGCTAAGCAGACAGACAGACAGAAAGACAGGCATGGCATGGCATGGACATGTAATCCCACTCAATCTCAACACAATGACACACCCTCCTTTTCTCTCATTGAATATAATGGTCCTCAATGTAGAGTCCTCAAAGTGACCAGGCACATTATGTCCAACAGGTGTATAACAGACCATGTGGTGTGTGTATGTATCTCCCCAGGTGTTGAAGCCGTGGCTTGAAGGGGACCAGGTGTGGTTAGGCTGGTCTCAGTCTGTAAAGGTTAGAGTCACCAGAGAGCTGCTCATTAAACTGGTGTCTCATAAAATCACCTTCAAAATCTGGGACACCAAGGACAGGGTCTCTGCTAAAGCCAGGTATTGTACCACTCACACAGATTACAGACTAAAGACAGGCATTGTACCACTCACACAGATTACAGACTAAAGACAGGCATTGTACCACTCACACAGATTACAGACTAAAGACAGGCATTGTACCACTCACACAGATTACAGACAAGACCAATTATACCACATATTACAGACAAGGCCAGGCATTGTACCACATATTACAGACAAGACCAGGTATTGTACCACATATTACAGACAAGACCAAGTATTGTACCACATATTACAGACAAGACCAGGTATTGTACCACATATTACAGACAAGGCCAGGCATTGTACCACATATTACAGACAAGACCAGGTATTGTACCACATATTACAGACAAGACCAGGTATTGTACCACATATTACAGACAAGGCCAGGCATTGTGCCACTTACACAGATTACAGATTTAGGCAATGTATTATACAACATATTACAGACAAGAACAGGCATTGTACCACTCACACAGATTACAGATGAAAGCCAGGTATTGTACCACTCACACAGATTACAGACGAAAGTCAGGTATTGTACCACTCACACAGATTACAGACGAAAGCCAGGTATTGTACCACTCACACAGATTACAGACTAAGGCCAGGTATTGTACCACAGATTATAGACTAAAGACAGGTATTTTACCACAGGTTATAGATTAAGGCCAGGTATTGTAACACAGATTACAGACTAAAACCAGGTATTGTACCACAGATTATAGACTAAGGCCAGGTATTGTACCACAGATTATAGACTAAAACCAGGTATTGTAACACAGATTACAGACTAAGGCCAGGTATTGTACCACTCACACAGATTACAGACTAAGGCCAGGTATTGTACCACAGATTATGGACTAAAACCAGGTATTGTACCACAGGTTATGTACTAAGGCCAGGTATTGTACCACAGATTATAGACTAAAACCAGGTATTGTACCACAGATTATAGACTAAAGACAGGTATTTTACCACAGATTATAGACTAAGGCCAGGCATTGTAACACAGATTACAGACTAAGGCCAGGTATTGTACCACAGATTATAGACCAAGGCAAAGAATTGTACCACAGATTATGGATTAAGGCCAGGTATTGTACCATAGATTATAGACTAAAGCCAGGTATTGTACCACAGATTATAGACTAAAACCAGGTATTGTTGTCACAATTATGAGTGAAGAGGTGTGGAGTCAGGCGCAGAGAGCAAAGATGTGGGAAAAACAACGCGCTTTAATGTCCCGAAATACAACATGTACAAAGTGAAAACCCAAATGAACAGAAATAACCGGACAGCGTGTAACCCAAAATACAACAAAATACACTCAACCAACAAAACAGACGAACAAGCCCGCACGAAACAGAAGCGGGCTAAACAGACTATATATACCCTATCCTAACAATCAAACTAGAAACAGGTGCACCAATTAGACAAAACTAAACGAACACAGAACAACGGATCGGCGTACCCAGTAGACCGGCGGGGTCGAGACCCAGGGCTCACCCGAACAAGAAGGGAGTCACTTGGTGTAATATTCGAGCTGTAGTCAGTACAGCATTCTCTGACGCGCAGCTCCTCTTGTCCAGGTGGGTTAGGGCAGGGGCCCGGAGGCCGAGGCGCTGGGCGATCCGGGCGGAGGCGATGAAATTCACTCAACATGGATGGGTCTAGAATATCCCTCGCCGGAACCCAGCACCTCTCCTCCGGACCGTACCCCTCCCAGTCGACGAGGTACTGCAATCCTTTCACCCGGCGTCTCGAGTCCAGAATAGCTCGTATCTTGTACGCCGGGGACCCCTCGATTCATGACGGAAGTGTCAGAGGGGTGGAGGAACCTCCGGTACCTCATTTTCCTGCATGGGACCAGCTACCACTGGCCTGAGAAGAGACACATGAAATGAGGGGTTAATACGATGCAGTACGAAGGAAGTGATAATCGATAACAAACCTCATTTATTCTCCTCAGGACTTTAAATGGCCCTATACACTGCGGACCCAGCTTCCGGCAGGGAAAGTGGAGAGGCAGGTTGTAGTCGAGATTGACTGTAGACCCTGTCCCCAGGTGCAAACACGGGGGCCTCACTGCGGTGACGGTTCACGCTCTTCTTCTGCCTTATACTAGCTTGGCGTAATGACTCCTGGACTGCCCTCCAGGTCTCCTTAGAGCGCTGTGCCCACTCCTCCACCGCAGGAGCCTCAGTCTGGCTCTGATGCCACGGTGCCAAGACCGGCTGGTACCCCAACACGCACTCAAATGGTGACATGTTGGTAGAAGAGTGGCTTAGTGAATTTTTCCACTCATCTCCCTTCCGAATACGCACCAAATTATAAGCACTCCTGAGATCCAGTTTAGTGAAGAACTGCGCTCCGTGAAATGATTCCACTACCGTAGCAATGAGAGGTAGTGGGTAACTAAAACCCACTGTGATGGAATTTAGACCTCTATAATCAATACACGGATGCAAACCACCATCTTTTTTCTTCACAAAAAAGAAACTCGAAGAGACAGGTGACATGGAGGGCCGAATGTACCCCTGTCCCAGAGCCTCGGTGATATAATTTTCCAAAGCCACCTTCTCCTCCTGAGACAAAGGATACACATGGCTCCTGGGAAGTGCAGCGTTAACCTGGAGATTTATCACGCAATCCCCCTGCCTATGGGGTGGTAATTGGGTCGCTTTCTTTTTACTGAAAACGATAGCCAAATCATCATACTCAGCTGGAATGCGCACGGTGGAAACCTGGTCTGGACTCTCCACCGTTGTAGCACCGATGGAAACCCCTACACACCTGCCTGAACACTCATCAGACCACCCCTGTAGAGTTCCCTGTTTCCACGAAAGCGTAGGATTATGAATAGCCAACCAGGGAATCCCTAGAATAACTGGAAACGCAGGTGAATCGATAAGGAACAAACTAATTCGCTCCTTGTGATTCCCCTGCGTAATCATCTCCAACGAAATTGTGGCTTTCTTCACCAGCCCTGACCCTAATGGTCGACTATCTAAAGAGTGCACGGGAAAAGGGGGGTTTACTTTAACTAACGGAATCCTCAACCTCTGAAGCGAGTCTCCGCGATCTATAAAGTTTCCAGCTGCGCCTGAATCTACCAGTGCCTTATGCTGGAGAGAAGGAGAATAATTTAGGAAACAAATTAATAGAAACATGTGACCAACAGGAAACTCTGGGAGAGTGTGGTGCTTACTCACCTGGGGTGACCGATGAGTATTCTGCCTGCCCTCATGATTCCTAGATTAATTCCTCCAGCACCGACCAGACGTGTGCCCTCTCCGGCCACAACTGGTACAGGAGGAGCTTCCTCCTCCGATCTCCCTTGATGCGGTACCTCCTAACTCCATCGGAATAGGGACAGGAGGATCAGGAGGTAGAACTGACAAGACCCTTTCAGAACGTCCACGAGCAGCTAGCAGATGGTCCAACCGGATCGACAGGTCTATCAGTCCATCCAGGCCAAGTGTAGTATCCCGACAGGCCAGCTCCCTACGGACGTCCTCTCTCTCTCAGGCTACACCTGTAATGGTCTATCAGGGCCCTGTCGTTCCACCCTGCTCCCGCAGCCAGGTCCGGAACTCCAGCGACGAAAGTCCTGCGCGCTCCTCTTCCCCTGTCTCAGATGGAACAATCTCTCACCTGCCGCACGACCCTCTGGAGGGTGATCGAACACGGCCTGAAACGGCGGATGAACTCTGAGTAGTTGTCTCTTGCCGAGTCGGGCCCATTCCAGACCGCATTAGCCCACTCCAGGGCTCTACCAGACAGGCAGGTGATGAGGACCCCTACTCTCTCCTCCTCTGAGGGGGCCGGTCGAACAAGGCCAGGCATCCACTCACAGTGGACAGGTAGAGGTCTAATTGCAGCAGGAATCCCTGGCACCCTGTCGCTGTTCCATCAGTATTTCTCGGAGGCGTCATGAGCAGAGCGCTGGAACCGGATCCAGATGGGGCAGATGGTAGAGTTGCTGGTGGGAGGGTCGGATGGAGTAGACTAGGGCCAACCATTCCTCTCCCAACGATCCATCCTCTCCATCATCCGTTCCATCGCTGATCCTAGGCGATGGAGGATGGATGTGTGATGTTGGACTCTCTCCTCCATAGTGGGAAGAGGAGTGGTCGCTGCTCCTGCTGACTCCATATCGTGGTGCGGGCTTCTGTCACAATTATGAGTGAAGAGGTGTGGAGTCAGGCGCAGAGAGCAAAGATGTGGGAAAAACAACGCGCTTTAATGTCCCGAAATACAACATGTACAAAGTGAAAACCCAAATGAACAGAAATAACCGGACAGCGTGTAACCCAAAATACAACAAAATACACTCAACCAACAAAACAGACGAACAAGCCCGCACGAAACAGAAGCGGGCTAAACAGACTATATATACCCTATCCTAACAATCAAACTAGAAACAGGTGCACCAATTATACAAAACTAAACGAACACAGAACAACGGATCGGCGATAGCTAGTAGACCGGCGACGACAACCGCCGAGCGCCACCCGAACAAGAAGGGGAGTCACCTTCGGTAATATTCGTGACAATTGTACCACAGATTGTGGACTAAAGCCAGGCATTTTACCACAGATTATAGATTAAGGCCAGGTATTGTAACACAGATTATAGACTAAAATCAGGTATTGTACCACAGATTATATACTAAGGCCAGGTATTTTACCACAGATTATAGACTAAAACCAGGTATTGTACCACAGATTGTGGACTAAAGCCAACCATTTTACCACAGATTATAGACTAACGCCAGGTATTGTACCACAGATTATAGACTAAGGCCAGGTATTGTAACACAGATTATAGACTAAGGCCAGGTATTGTACCACAGATTATAGACTAAGGCCAAGTATTGTACCACAGATTATAGACTAAGGCCAGGTATTGTACCACAGATTATAGACTAAGGCCAAGTATTGTACCACAGATTATAGACTAAGGCCAGGTATTGTACCACAGATTATAGACTAAGGACAGGTATTGTACCACAGATTATAGACTAAGGCCAAGTATTGTAACACAGATTATAGACTAAGGCCAGGTATTGTAACACAGATTATAGACTAAGGCCAAGTATTGTACCACAGATTATAGACTAAGGCCAAGTATTGTACCACAGATTATAGATTAAGGCCAGGTATTGTAACACAGATTACAGACTAAGGCCAGGTATTGTACCACAGACTATGGACTAAAACCAGGTATTGTACCACAGATTACAGACTAAGGCCAGGTATTGTACCACAGATTATAGACTAACGCCAGATATTGTACCACAGATTATAGACTAAGGACAGGTATTGTACCACAGATTATAGATTAAAGCCAGGTATTGTAACACAGATTACAGACTAAGGACAGGTATTGTACCACAGATTATAGATTAAAGACAGGTATTGTACCACAGATTGTGGACTAAAGGCTCAATTGAATCTATAGTACTGAAGAACTGCATTACATCGCGTTAGAAATGTTAAATCAACCTTCTTGGTTCAGTGGTAAATGCTGCATATCTCGGCTCATTCTGATATTAACTTTAGATTTCAATAGTGATATAATGCTGAACCTCAGCGATACGGATTGAACTGAGCCCCAACAATGAATAAGTATGTAAACCTGTTGTTCAATGTAAGTGTGGATCAAAGTGTCTGCTTGCTTATTTATTGATCCAGATATGACCGACCCAAAACCTTCCGGCTGCCACAGGCCAAACCAGGGGAAGACAATGATCTAGGTAAGAGCTTTTAACCTGTTTTAACTTCTAATAACATCACTGGGAATCATTGACATTTCCCAAACTCAGATAGTTGTCTGTTAGATTTGTTTTGGCCTACTTTCAACAGTGTTTTAGTGTTCAGTTGGCAATATTATTTTAGACTGATGTTGTGCTACATTAATATAAGTGTGCTGGAGAATGTGTTCATGTTAATGACTGTCATGAGGTATCTATCTGATGTCTAGGAGTAAACTTAGACTGAGGCAGCCAGAAGTAATCAAATAAACAATCTCCATCTGTGACCTGAGATCTGGGCTGGGGCAGGGCACTGGGCTTATCTAAGCATAGACATAATACAATCTCCATCTGTGACCTGAGATCTGGGCTGGGGCAGGGCACTGGGCTTATCTAAGCATAGACATAATACAATCTCCATCTGTGACCTGAGATCTGGGCTGGGGCAGGGCACTGGGCTTATCTAAGCATAGACATAATACAATCTCCATCTGTGACCTGAGATCTGGGCTGGGGCAGGGCACTGGGCTTATCTAAGCATAGACATAATACAATCTCCATCTGTGACCTGAGATCTGGGCTGGGGCAGGGCACTGGGCTTAGCTAAGCATAGACACAATACAATCATAATACAATCTCCATCTGTGACCTGAGATCTGGGCTGGGGCAGGGCACTGGGCTTATCTAAGCATAGACATAATACAATCTCCATCTGTGACCTGAGATCTGGGCTGGGGCAGGGCACTGGGCTTATCTAAGCATAGACATAATCATAATACAATCTCCATCTGTGACCTGAGATCTGGGCTGGGGCAGGGCACTGGGCTTATCTAAGCATAGACATAATACAATCTCCATCTGTGACCTGAGATCTGGGCTGGGGCAGGGCACTGGGCTTAGCTAATCTGGGCTGGGGCACACTGCATAGACACAATACAATCATAATACAATCTCCATCTGTGACCTGAGATCTGGGCTGGGGCAGGACACTGGGCTTAGCTAAGCATAGACATAATAATATCTCCATCTGTGACCTGAGATCTGGGCTGGGGCAGGGCACTGGGTTTAGCTAATCATAGACATAATACTATCTCCATCTGTGACCTGAGATCTGGGCTGGGGCAGGGCACTGGGTTTAGCTAATCATAGACATAATAATATCTCCATCTATGACCTGAGATCCGGGCTGGGGCAGGGCACTGGGCTTATCTAAGCATAGACATAATAATATCTCTATCTGTGACCTGAGATCTGGGCTGGGGCAGGGCACTGGGTTTACCTAAGCATAGACATAATACAATCTCCATCTGTGACCTGAGATCTGGGCTGGGGCAGGGCACTGGGTTTAGCTAAGCATAGACATAATACAGTCATAATACAATCTCCATCTGTGACCTGAGATCTGGGCTGGGGCAGGGCACTGGGCTTAGCTAACAATACAATCTCCCATCTGTGACCTGAGATCTGGGCTGGGGCAGGGCACATAATACAGTCATAACTACATAGACATAATACAATCCATCTGTGACCTGAGATCTGGGCTGGGGCAGGACACTGGGCTTATCTAAGCATAGACATAATACAATCATAATACAATCTCCATCTGTGACCTGAGATCTGGGCTGGGGCAGGGCACTGGGCTTAGCTAAGCATAGACATAATACAGTCATAATACAATCTCCATCTGTGACCTGAGATCTGGGCTGGGGCAGGGCACTGGGTTTAGCTAAGCATAGACACAATACAATCATAATACAATCTCCATCTGTGACCTGAGATCTGGGCTGGGGCAGGACACTGGGCTTATCTAAGCATAGACATAATAATATCTCTATCTGTGACCTGAGATCTGGGCTGGGTCAGAGCACTGGGCTTAGCTAAGCATAGACATAATACAATCTCCATCTGTGACCTGAGATCTGGGCTGGGGCAGGGCACTGGGTTTAGCTAAGCATAGACCTAATACAATCTCCATCTGTGGCCTGAGATCTGGGCTGGGGCAGGGCACTGGGCTTAGCTAAGCATAGACATAATAATATCTCCATCTGTGACCTGAGATCTGGGCTGGGGCAGGGCACTGGGCTTAGCTAAGCATAGACATAATAAGATTCCTAATTTCCAGTCACTCTCCGCTTCCCTGTAAGTTTGTATTGGCACTTTAGCGACATAATACAATGAGATCTGGGCTGGGGCATAATACAATCTCCATCTGTGACCTGAGATCCGGGCTGGGGCAGGACACTGGGCTCTAAGCATCTGGTTGCTTTAACCAGGACACTGAGGAGCAGGAGTGTGATATTGGTCTCAAAATCTACCTCAATTCAGAAATGGGAGATTTCCTTGTACTCCTAATTGACCCATTATTCAAAATACTACATAAAGAAGACTGAAATACCTCACGTTTTTCATAAAACTGCCCTTTTCGTCCTCGTGCGAACTAGTAGAAGCAACAGCAGACATTTTGGCAGTTGATGTTCAATGTGATGTGCCATTCCATAATGGCTGCTGTGCCTAAGCTATCTATCATGAGGACAGTTTACTTAAAAAACAGCAGTATTTCAATCTTCTTGGTGTAGCATTTTGGATAATGGGTGAATTAGGAGTACAACGCCATCTCCCATTACTGGATTGAGGTATGTTTTCAGACCCATATCTCACACCGGCTCCGTGGTGTCCTGGTCAAAGCCTTACAGGGAAGCATACTTACAATGACCATAAGGCCAGAAACTTATCATGGCTAAGCACTGGAAAACTGGCCCTGCCTGGGCTCCTAATGCAGTGTTTTTCCCACTCATCTCCTGTAGCGCCCCAGACAATTCCACTTATTAAGTCCAGAACTAGCATTCCTGTTTCATCTAATCAAGGACTTGATGATTGGTTGACCAGTTTAATCAGGTCTGCTGGTATTGGGGAAGATAAGTGAAAGGTCTGTTGGTTGTAGAGGTCCAAACTGTTCTATTTTGTTTCAGTAGACCAGAGGACATTTCTCCAAAAAGTAGGATCTTTGTCCCCATGTGCAGTTGCAAACCGTAGTCTGGCTTTTTTGTGGCGGTTTTGGAGCAGTGGCTTCTTCCTTGCTGAGCGGCCTTTCAGGTTATGTCGATATAGGACTCGTTTTACTGTGGCTATAGACATTTAACATTTACATTTAAGTCATTTAGCAGACGCTCTTATCCAGAGCGACTTACAAATTGGTGCATTCACCTTATGACATCCAGTGGAACAGTCACTTTACAATAGTGCATCTAAATCTTAAAGGGGGGGGAGGGAATACTTATCCTATCCTAGGTATTCCTTAAAGAGGTGGGGTTTCAGGTGTCTCCGGAAGGTGGTGATTGACTATAGATACTTTTGTACCCTTTTCCTCCAGCATCTTCACAAGGTCCTTTGCTGCTGTTCTGGGATTGATTTGCACTTTTCGCACCAAAGTACGTTCATCTCTAGGAGACAGAAAGTGTCTCCTTCCTGAGCGGTATGACGGCTGCGTGGTCCCATGGTGTTTATACTTGCATACTATTGTTTGTACAGATGAATGTGGTACCTTCAGGCATTTGGAAACTGCTCCCAAGGATGAACCAGACTCGTAGAGGTCTACAAATTTTTCTTTTTTCTGAGGTCTTGGCTGATTTCTTTTGATTTTCTCATGATTTCAAGCAAGGAGGCACTGAGTTTGAAAGTAGGCCTTGAAATACATCCACAGGTACACCTCCAATTGACTCAAATGATGTCAACTAGCCTTCTAAAGCCATTACATAATTTTCTGGAATTTTCCAAGCTGTTTAAAGGCACAGTCAATTTAGTGTATGTATACTTCTGACCCACTGGGATATAGTGAATTCGAAGTTAAATAATCTGTCTGTAACAATTGTTGGAAAAATTACTTGTGTCATGCACAAAGTAGATTTCCTAACCGACTTGCCAAAACTACAGTTTGTTAAACAGAAATTTGTGGAGTGATTGAAAAATGAGTTTTAATGACTCCAACCTAAGTGTATGTAAACTTCCGACTTCAACTGTACATATGAGATTAGTAAAGCAGTATGTAAACATTATTAAAGTGACTAGGGTCCCATTATTAAAGTGGCCAGTGATTCCATGTCTATGTATATAGGGCAGCAGCCTCTAAGGTTGAGTAACCGGGTGGAAGCCATCTAGGGATGGATATTTAACAGTCTGATGGCCTTGAGATAGAAGCTGTTTTTCAGTCTCTCGGTCCCAGCTTTGATGCACCTGTACTGACTTCGCCTTCTAGATGATAGTGGGGTGAACCGGCAGTGGCTCGGGTGGTTGATGTTCTTGATGATCTCTTTGGCCTTCCTGTGACATTGGGTGCTGTAGGTGTCCCGTAGGGCAGGCAGTGTGACTTCAGGGATGCGTTGTGCAAACTGTACCACCCTCTGTAGAGCCCTGCAATTGCGGGCGGAGCAGTTTCCGTACTAGGTGGTTAAACAGCCCGATATGATGCTCTCAATTGTGCATCTGTAAAAGTTTGATGGTCTTAGGGGCCAAACCAAATTTCTTCAGCCTCCTGAGGATGAAGAGGGGCTCGTGTGCCTTCTTCTTCACCATACTGTCTGTGTGGGTGGACCATTTCAGATCATCAGTGATGTGTACGCCGAGGAACTTAATGAGGAACTTAATTTGTAAGTCGCTCTGGATAAGAGCGTCTGCTAAATGACTTAAATGTAAATGTAAATGTAATGCTCTTCACCTTCTCCACTTCAGGCCTGTCAATGTGGATAGTGGCATGCTCCCTCTGCTGTTTACTGAAGTCCACAATCAGCTCCTTTGTTTTGTTGACTTTGAGAGAGAGGTTATTTTCCTGGCCCCACTCTTCCAGCGCCCTCACCTCCTCCCTGTAGGTTGTCTCGTCATTATTGGTAATCATGCTTACTACTGTTATATCATCTGCAAACTTGATGATTGAGTTGGAGGCTTGCGTCATGGGTGAACAGGAAGTACAGGAGAGGGCTGAGCACCCTTGTGGGGACTCTGTGTTGAGGATCAGCGAAGTGGAGGTGTTGTTTCCTACCTTCACCAACTGAGGGCGACCCAACAGGAAGTCCAGGACCCAAAGGCACATGGTGGGGTTCAGACCCAGGGCCCTGAGCTTAATGATGAGCTTGGAGGGTACTATGGTATTGAAGGCTGAGCTATAGTCAATGAAAAGCATTCTGACATAGGTATTCCTCTTGTCCAGATGGGATAGGGCAGTGTGCATTGTGATGGCGATTGCATCGTCTGTGAATCTATTGGGTCGGTAAGCAAATTGAAGTGGGTCTAGGGAGGCAGATAAGATGTGGTTGATATGATCCTTAACTAGCCTCGCAAAGCACTTCATGATGACAGCATTGAGTGCTACGGGGCAATAGTCATTTAGTTCAGTTGCCTTTGCTTTCTTGGGTACAGGAACAATGGTGGACCTCTTGAAACAAGTGCGGACAGTAGACTGGGATAGGGAGAGATTGAATATGTCTGTAAACAATCCAGCCAGCTGGTCTGCACATGCTCTGAGGGCGCGGCTGGGGATGCCGTCTGGGTCTGCAGCCTTTACTCGCGTCTAGGGATGCCACTTCAGCCTTCGGAGAGTTAACACGCTTAAATGTCTTACTCACATCCCATAGTCCTTTAGGATTGGGCTGCGTTGGTGGCACTGTGTTATCTTCAAAGCGTGCAAAGGTGTTTAGCTTGTCTGGGATCAAGACATAGGTGTCCGCGATGGGGCTGGTTTTCCCTTTAATCCGTGATTGTCTGTAGACCCTGCCACATACGTCTCGAGTCTGAGCGGTTGAATTGCGACTCTCCTTTGTCTCTATACTGAAGTTTTGCCTGTTTGACTGCCTTACGGAGGGAATAACTACACTGTTTGTATTTGACCATATTCCCAGTCACCTAACCATGGTTAAATGAGGTGGTTTGCGCTTTCAGTTTTTTACGAATGCTGCCATCTATCCACGGTTTCTGGTTTGGGTAGGTTTTAATAGTCACCATGGGAACAACATCCCCTATACACTCCCTGATGAACTCAGTCACCGTGTCTGTGAAAGCGTCAATGTTATTCTCAGAAGCTACCCGGCACATATCCCAGTCCATGTGATCAAAACAATCTTGAAGCATGCATTCTGATTGGTCAGACCGGCGTTGAATATACCTTAGCACGGGTACTTCCTGCTTGAGTTTCTGCCTATAGGAAGGGAAGAGCAAAATGGAGTCGATATCTGAATTACATTTACATTTAAGTCATTTAGCAGACGCTCTTATCCAGAGCGACTTACAAATTGGGTTAGGGTTAGAATTGCCTAATGGAAAGCGAGGGAGGGCATTGTAGGCATCTCGAAGAGATGAGTAGCAGTGATCTAGTGTTTTTCCTCTACAGTTAATGTGTTGATAGAACTTCGGTAGCATTTTCCTTAAATTTAAATAGTTAACTAGTTAGATATAGGGGGCGCTCTTTTAATTTTGGGAGGAAAAACATTCCCGTTTTAAACAAGATATTTTGTCACGAAAAGATGCTCGACTATAAATATAATTGACAGCTTTGGAAAGAAAACACTCTGACGTTTGCAAAACTGCAAAAATATTATCTGTGAGTGCCACAGAACTGATGTTACAGGCGAAACCCAGATAAAAATCCAATCAGGAAGTGCCGCATTTTTTAAAACTGCCTCATGCCAATGACTCCTGATATGGCTGTGAAGGAGCTAGGAGTCAGCTTACGTTTTCCACGTTTTCCCCAAGGTGTCTACAGCATTGTGACGTCTTTTTAGGCATTTCCATTGGAGAATGGCTGTAAGAGACCATATAGGGCGAGTGGTCGCATGGTGTCTGCCGGAGAAAACCTTGCGTAAAATACGGAGGTAGCCATTTTTCCAATCTTTTCTAATGAGAAACCAACTGCCTCCACGGATATATTATTGAATACATATGTTAAAAACACCTTGAGGATGGATCCTAAACAACGTTTGCCGTGTTTCTGTTCGATATTATGGAGTTCATTTTGAAAAAAATTAGGCGTTATAGTTTAAGTATTTTTCGGCCGATTTCTCAGCCAAGCAGGATGAACAAACGGGATGTTTTTCGCCTACAAAAATATTATTTTTGGAAAAAAGGAACATTTGCTATCTAACTGTGAGTCTCCTGAGTGAAAGCATCTGAAGTTCTTCAAAGGTAAATGATTTAATCTGGTTGCTTTTCTTATTTTTGTGAAAATGTTGCCTGCTGCCAGTAGAGCTAGCATAGCATTATGCCACGATAAACTTACACAAATGCTTGTCTAGCGTTGGCTGTGAAGCATATTTTGAAAATCTGAGATGACAGTGTTGTTGACAAAAGGCTAAGCTTGTGTTTGAATATATTTATTTCATTTCATTTGCGATTTTCATGAATAGGAAAAGTTGCGTTATGGTAATGCACTTGAGGCTATGATTACGCTCCCGGATACGGGATTGTTCGTCACTAGAGGTTAAAATCGCCAGCTACAATAAATGTGACCTAAGGATATGTGGTTTCCAGTTTGCATGACGTCCAGTGTAGTTATTTGAGGGCCGGCATGGTATCGGCTTGAGAGGGAATATACATGGCTGTGCCTATAACTGAAGAGAATTCTCTCGGGAGGTAATACTGTCTGCATTTGATTGTGAGGTATTCTAGGTTGAGGAAACAAAAGGACTTGAGATTCTGTATTTTATCACAAATCACACCATGAGTAGTTAATAATGAAGCATACAGGCAGGGCCTTTCTTCTTCACGGAGAGTTCTTTATTCCTGTCTGCGCGATGAACTGAGAACCCAGCTGGCTGTATGGATGGGGACAGTATATTCCGAGAGAACCATGATTCCATGAACCAGAATATGTTACAGTCCCTGGTGTCTTTCTGGAAGGAGATCCTTTTCCTGAGCTTGTCTACTTCATTGTCCAGAGACTGAACATTAGCGAGTAATATACTCAAAAGCTTTGGATGGTGTACACGCCTCGGACTAGAGGTCCATTCTGAATATCTCTTCTCCACTGGCAATGTTTTGGAGCAGCCTCTGGGATAAGTTCATTGTCCTGGGGGATACAAACAAAGGATCCAATTCTGGAAAGTCGTGTTCCTGTTCGTAATTGTGGTGAGTTACCGCCACTCTGATATCCAAAAGTTATTTCCGGCTGTGTGTAATAGCCCCAAAAACTTTCTGGGCTAATAATGTAAGAAATAACACACACAAAAATGAATACTGCAAAGTTGCTTAAGAGCTAGAAGCAGAGCTGCCATGTTTGTCGGCGGCACCTTATACTGATGGTTTGATGGTTTGTACGGTTGTGGATAGAAGTGACTTTAACAATCAGCATAGATCTCAAACCATGCTACAATATTAAAGCAGATTGTCAGCCAGGTTTCTTCCCTCTCTTCCCACTTCCCACCAGTGGACTTTGTCTCATCATCAGAAGTTCTATAAAAAGATGCTTCAGATTGTTACATCCTGAGAGATCTGGCTTCTTATTTTATCAGTGGTGTAACTGAGCTGTCAAATCAGTGAGTGGCTGCTCATGTGCTCGTTTGGCAGGTTCATTTTGCATGGCCTATTGTCCTGGGTGGGCGTGGAGTTTGCACATATTAGACCATTCCATTGGTTCTTAACATTTCCACCCATCCGGGGCACTAGGCCATGCAAAACAAATTGGCCCATTGTCACGATGCTGCCCACACCCTTCCCAATCGCGCTAGAAGTTCACAATGAGAAAGTGTGTTTTATGGAAGACATGACACTCAAATTTAAGATCATTAAAATAAATCACGAGGATTTCTGTCAGTCTAAACAAGGTTTAGATTACACCACATGTTCCAGTGTTTGAATTTGTAAACACAGCTGCATGGTATTTCTACTAATGTGACTCCATGCAGCCAATGGCAATGCTTGTGGTGGGTATAACACGGGGAGCCTCTTGTGGATATGACAGCTTACACCTCAGACACAATCAAAACAACAGCTATACGGGAGAAGGATAGCAAAAATCTGGTAGAATGGCTGAGGTAGACTGCACGTTGGGACAATATAACAATCTGAATTTGAGCAAATAGTGGATTTCAGATGATGTTTGCTTTCAGGTGGGATAAAGAGCATGGTGTACAAGTTGAGATCAATGTTTGAGAAGAAGAATCCCAGGACCAGATCGTCCAATAAGAGAGGAGATGCCTTGTCCACGGACTTCAAGAGGTTCTCTGAGCTCAACTGTGTTACAGGTACAGGACTTTCATCAGTATCCATAACGTGAACACAGGGTATACCTACAGTGTAACATGATGTTAACATTACCTACCAGTTGAACCATAGCCTACAGTGTAACATGATGTTAACATTACCTACCAGTTGAGCCATAGCCTACAGTGTAACATGATGTTAACATTACCTACCAGTTGAGCCATAGCCTACAGTGTAACATGATGTTAACATTATCTACCAGTTGAGCCATAGCCTACATGTAACATGATGTTAACCTTACCTACCAGTTGAGCCATAGCCTACAGTGTAACATGATGTTAACCTTACCTACCAGTTGAGCCATAGCCTACATGTAACATGATGTTAACCTTACCTACCAGTTGAGCCATAGCCTACAGTGTAACATGATGTTAACCTTACCTACCAGTTGAGCCCAAGGCATCCACCACAGAGGTCTCCTCCTCAGCTGCCCTCAACACAGGATCGCTGGTCTCAGACACAGAACCATGTGGAGCCAGGTCACACACTCACACACACACACACACACACACACACACACACACACACACACACACACACACACACACACACACACACACACACACACACACACACACACACACACACACACACACACACACACACACACACACACACACACACACACACACACACCAATATTCCATGCCAAGCTTGACAAACTTTCCCATTTTTCTGTGATGTTTTAGATCAGGGGAACAGGACCTGCAGTCAGTCGACTCAAAGAGTGCCAAACCTGATGGCCCAGTGGAACAGGAGAAGGAGAAGGATTCTGCTTCATCAAAACCAGCCCAGAAGAAATCAGCCCTGGACCAGTCTTCCAAAGCCGTAAAAGAAACCAGCAAGACAACCATTCGTACGTGACTGGTCTGGAGGCGCTGTTTGAACCTGTTTATTTCTATAGAAATCCTGTCAATATCAGCTGACACATACAGTATAAAGTCATGTGTTTCTCTCACCTCAGCTCCTATGAAGGCTGGTTCAGTAAAGGACAAATTGGTGGTGCCTAGGAAGAAGGCTCTCGTCAAGTCGACCCTGGAGACTGCTTCTCACATTGAGCACATCAGGAGGAACGGAGTGGCATCACTAGAACTCAGCTACATATACCTCCTGGCAGGTGAGATAGGAGAGACTGGGATGGAATAGAATGCAAATAAAGTGATCAAATGGAATGGGATGGAAAGAGACATGGGATAGAATGGAATGGAAAGAAAGGGGAAAATAAATGGGAAAGAATAGAAAGGAAGGACATGGAAATGGGAGGGAATGGAAGGACAGGGAAATGGGAGGGAATGGAAGGACAGGGAAATGGGAGGGAATGGAAGGACAGGGAAATGGGAGGGAATGGAAGGACAGGGAAATGGGAGGGAATGGAAGGACAGGGAAATGGGAGGGAATGGAAGGACAGGGAAATTGGACAGAATGGAAGGACAGGGAAATTGGACAGAATGGAAGGACAGGGAAATGGGAGGGAATGGAAGGACAGGGAAATTGGACAGAATGGAAGGAAAGGGAAATGGGAGGGAATGGAAGGACAGGGAAATTGGACAGAATGGAAGGAAAGGGAAATGGGATAGTATCAAAAGGAAGGACATGGAAATGGGATAGTATCAAAAGGAAGGACATGGAAATGGGATAGTATCAAAAGGAAGGACATGGAAATGGGATCGAATGGGAGGAAGGGGTAATCTGACAGAAAGGAACAATAGGAAAATCGGATTGAAAATAATGTAAGGAAAGGGAATATGGATAGAATGGAAGAAAAAGGAAATGGAAAGGAATGGAGGGAGTGTCAAATGGGATTGGGGGAAATGAAAAGAAAGGGAAATGGGATAGAATAACAGAGAAATGAGATAGATTGGAATGGAAGGAAATGGTAATTGGGCACAATGTAAGGACAGTGAAATTGAATAGAATGAAAGGGAATGGGAATGGAAGAAAATGTCAATGGGAATTAATGGAATGGAAGAAAAGGTCAATGGGAATGAATGGAATGGAAAGAAAGGGAAAGGGAAAGGGTATATAATGGAAGTAAATGGAAATGGGATAGAATGGAATGTAAATGGGATAGAATGGAATGGAAATGGAAATGGGATAGAATGGAATGTAAATGAAAATGGGATAGAATGGAATGTAAATGGAAATGGGATAGAATGGAAGGTAAATGGAAATGGGGTAGAATGGAATGTAAATGGAAATGGGATAGAATGGAAGGTAAATGGAAATGGGGTAGAATGGAATGTAAATGGAAATGGGATAGAATGGAATGTAAATGGAAATGGGATAGAATGGAATGTAAATGGAAATGGGATATAATGGAATGGAAATGGGATAGAATGGAATGGAAATGGAAATGGGATATAATGGAATGGAAATGGGATAGAATGGAATGTAAATGGAAATGGGATAGAATGGAAGAAAAGGTCAATGGGAATGAATGGAATGGAAAGAAAGGGAAAGGGAAAGGGTATATAATGGAATGTAAATGGGATAGACTGGAATGTAAATGTAAATGGGATAGAATGGAATGGAATGGAAATGGGATAGAATGGAATGGAAATGGAAATGGGATATAATGGAATGGAAATGGGATAGAATGGAATGGAAATGGAAATGGGATAGAATGGAAGGTAAATGAAAATGGGATAGAATGGAAGGTAAATGGAAATGTGATAGAATGGAATGGAAATGGAAATGGGATAGAATGGAATGTAAATGTAAATGGGATAGAATGGAATGTAAATGGAAATGGGATAGAATGGAAGGTAAATGGAAATGGGATAGAATGTAAGGTAAATGAAATGGAATAGATTGAAATGGAAGGAAAATAAAGAGAAATTGGATAGTGTGGAAGAAAATGGAAATGCGATAGAATGGGATCGAAGGAAAGGGAATTGGGCTAGAATATAATAGAAGGAAAGGGAAATGGAATAGGAAATGGGATAGAATGGAATGGAAGGAAAGGGAAATGGTATGTAATAGAATGGAAGGAAGATGAAATGGGGTAGAATAGAATGGAAGGAAATGGAGATGGGCTAGAATAGAATGGAAGGAAAGAGAAATGGGATGTAATAGAATGGAAGGAAGATGAAATGGGGTAGAATAGAATGGAAGGAAATGGAAAATGGGGTAGAATGGAAGACAAGTGAAATTGAAAGGAATATAATGGGTTTAATGTATAGAAAGGGAAATCTGACAGAAGCAAACCAAAGGGAATGGGATAGAATTGAAGGAAATGGAAATGGAATGGAAGGAAATGGAAATCGTATAAAATGGAATCGACAGGTAAATGAGATTGAATGGAAGGAAAGGAAAGGAAAATGGGATAGAATAGTAGGAAATGGAAATGGAGTAGAATGGAATGGAATGAAAGGGAAATGGAATATAATTAAATGGAAATAAGGGAAATGGGATAGAATAGAATGAATGGGAAATGGTATAGAATGAAATGGAAGGAAAGGGAAATGAGTCAATGTGGAGGCTATATACAGGTAGGTACCGGTACAGAGTCAATGTGGAGGCTATATACAGGAGGTACCGGTACAGAGTCAATGTGGAGGCTATATACAGGGGGTACCGGTACAGAGTCAATGTGGAGGCTATATACAGGGGGTACCGGTACAGAGTCAATGTGGAGGCTATATACAGGGGGTACCGGTACAGAGTCAATGTGGAGGCTATATACAGGGGTACCGGTACAGAGTCAATGTGGAGGCTATATACAGGGGTACCGGTACAGAGTCAATGTGGAGGCTATATACAGGGGGACCGGTACAGAGTCAATGTGGAGGCTATATACAGGGGGTACTGGTACAGAGTCAATGTGGAGGCTATATACAGGGGTACTGGTACAGAGTCAATGTGGAGGCTATATACAAGGGGGCTACAGGGGGTACTGGTACAGAGTCAATGTGGAGGCTATATACAGGGGTACTGGTACAGAGTCAATGTGGAGGCTATATACAGGGGTACTGGTACAGAGTCAATGTGGAGGCTATATACTGGTACAGAGTCAATACTATATACAGGTACAGAGTCAATGTGGAGGCTATATACAGGGGGTACTGGTACAGAGTCAATGTGGAGGCTATATACAGGGGGTACCGGTACAGAGTCAATGTGGAGGCTATATACAGGGGGTACCGGTACAGAGTCAATGTGGAGGCTATATACAGAGGGTACCGGTACAGAGTCAATGTGGAGGCTATATACAGGAGGTACCGGTAAATCAAATCAAATCAAATTTATTTATATAGCCCTTCGTACATCAGCTGATATCTCAAAGTGCTGTACAGAAACCCAGCCTAAAACCCCAAACAGCAAACAATGCAGGTGTAAAAGCACGGTGGCTAGGAAAAACTCCCTAGAAAGGCCAAAACCTAGGAAGAAACCTAGAGAGGAACCAGGCTATGTGGGGTGGCCAGTCCTCTTCTGGCTGTGCCGGGTAGAGATTATAACAGAACATGACCAAGATGTTCAAATGTTCATAAATGACCAGCATGGTCGAATAATAATAAGGCAGAACAGTTGAAACTGGAGCAGCAGCACAGTCAGGTGGACTGGGGACAGCAAGGAGCCATCATGTCAGGTAGTCCTGGGGCACGGTCCTCGGGCTCAGGTCCTCCGAGAGAGAGAAAGAAAGAGAGAATTAGAGAGAGCATATGTGGGGTGGCCAGTCCTCTTCTGGCTGTGCCGGGTGGAGATTATAACAGAACGTGGCCAAGATGTTGATTTGATTTGATTTGAGGTACCGGTACAGAGTCAATGTGGAGGCTATATACAGGGGGTACCGGTACAGAGTCAATGTGGAGGCTATATACAGGGGGTACCAGTACAGAGTCAATGTGGAGGCTATATACAGGGGGTACCAGTACCAGTACATGTCCATTTATTCGCCTGCCAAATAAGTTCTGTTATACTCACAGACATAATTTGAACAGTTTTAGAAACTTTAGAGTGTTTTCTATCCGAATCTACCATTATATAAACATCCTAGCTTCTGGGCCTGAGTAGCAGGGAGTTTACTTTGGGCACGCTTTTCATCCGGATGTGAAAATAGTTCCCCCTAGCCCGAAGAGGATTTAAGGAAGCGGAAATGGAAGGAAATGGACGGAAAATAAAATGGGATAGAACAGAAGGAAAGGGAGGGAAGTGGGATAGAATGGAAGGACAGGTAAATGGGATAGAGAGGAATGGAATGGAAGGAAAGGGGAATGGGATCAAATGGAAGGAAAGGGAAATGGGATCGAATCGAAGGAAAGGGAAATGGATATAATGAAAGGAAACGGAAATGGAATGGACGGAAAATGAAATGGGAAAGAATTGAATGGAAAGAAATGTGATAGAGTGGCGTAACAGCATTTCCCACGGAAATGGGATAAAATGGTGGGAAAGGGAAATGGGATTGATTGGAAGAAAAGGGACTGAGTTAGAACGGAAGGAAAAGGAAACAGGATAGAATGGAAGGAAAGGGAATGGAAGGGAAAGGAAACAGGATAGAATGGAAGGAAATGGAAATGGAATGGAAGGAAAGGGAACAGGATAGAATGGAAGGAAATGGAAATGGAATGGAAGGAAAGGGAACAGGATAGAATGGAAGGAAATGGAAATGGAAATGGAATGGAAAGGAACAGAATGGAAGGAAATAAATGAATGAACATGATAGAATGGAAGGAAATGGAAATGGAATGGAAGGAAATGGAAATGGAAGAATGGAAGGAAATGGAAATGGAATGGAAGGAAAGGGAACTTGGATAGAATGGAAGGAAATGGAAATGAAATGGAAGGAAAGGGAACAGGATAGAATGGGAGGAAATGGAATGGAAGGAAAGGGAACAGGATAGAATGGAAGGAAATGGAAATGGAATGGAAGGAAAGGGAACAGGATAGAATGGAAGGAAATGGAAATGGAATGAAAGGAAAGGGAACAGGATAGAATGGAAGGAAATGGAAATGAAATGGAAGGAAAGGGAACAGGATAGAATGGAAGGAAATGGAAATGGAATGGAAGGAAAGTGAACAGGCTAGAATGGAAGGAAATTGAAATGGAATGGAAGGAAAGGGAACAGGATAGAATGGAAGTGTTATGCAGGTGAATGAGGACCCAAAAGCGACTTGGCGAAAACAGAGTCTTTAATCCAGTAAAGTAAATCTACAATCATAAGGCATAATTCCACTCGTAATGACGAGAACAGACTGGAGACTCGATCAAGAACTGCAGGTTGCCTCGGGAAGGCACTTGAACGTAGCAGACTCAGACACCTGCTCACCACGCAGCATCTGAGGGAAACACGACACGACAGGGCGATACACAGACACAGCACGGTGAACAATAGACAAGGATCCGACAGGGCAGAAACGGAAAACAAGGGAGAAATAGGGACTCTAATCAGGGAAAAGATAGGGAACAGGTGTGGGAAGACGAAATGATTGATTAGGGGAATAGGAACAGCTGGGAGCAGGAACGGAACGATAGAGAGAAGAGAGAGAGGAAGAGAGAGAAAAAGGGGAACGAACCTAAAAAGACCAGCAGGGGAAAACGAACAGAGGGAAAAGCAAAATGACAAGACAATCTAAGACAAAACATGACAGTACCCCCCACTCACCGAGCGCCTCCTGGCGCACTCGAGAGGAATCCTGGCGGCAACGGAGGAAATCATCAATAAGTGAACGGTCCAGCACGTCCCGAGACGGAACCCAACTCCTCTCCTCAGGACCGTAACCCTCCCAATCCACTAAGTATTGGTGACCCCGTCCCCGAACGCATGTCCATGATCCTACGTACCTTGTAAATAGGTGCGCTCTCGACAAGGACGGGAGGGGGGAGGGAAGACGAACGGGGTGCGAAGAAAGGGCTTGACACAGGAGACATGGAAGACAGGATGGACGCGACGAAGATGTCGCGGAAGAAGCAGTCGCACAGCGACAGGATTGACGACCTGGGAGACACGGAACGGACCAATGAACCGCGGAGTCAACTTACGAGAAGCTGTCGTAAGAGGAAGGTTGCGAGTGGAAAGCCACACTCTCTGGCCGCAACAATACCTTGGACTCTTAATCCTACGTTTATTGGCGGCTCTCACAGTCTGTGCCCTGTAACGGCAAAGTGCAGACCTCACCCTCCTCCAGGTGCGCTCACAACGTTGGACAAACGCTTGAGCGGAGGGAACGCTGGACTCGGCAAGCTGGGATGAGAACAGAGGAGGCTGGTAACCCAGACTACTCTGAAACGGAGATAACCCGGTAGCAGACGAAGGAAGCGAGTTGTGAGCGTATTCTGCCCAGGGGAGCTGTTCTGCCCAAGACGCAGGGTTTCTGAAAGAAAGGCTGCGTAGTATGCGACCAATCAAATCAAATCAAATCAAAATCAAATTTATTTATATAGCCCTTCGTACGTCAGCTGATATCTCAAAGTGCTGTACAGAAACCCAGCCTAAAACCCCAAACAGCAAACAATGCAGGTGTAAAAGCACGGTGGCTAGGAAAAACTCCCTAGAAAGGCCAAAACCTAGGAAGAAACCTAGAGAGGAACCGGGCTATGTGGGGTGGCCAGTCCTCTTCTGGCTGTGCCGGGTAGAGATTATAACAGAACATGACCAAGATGTTCAAATGTTCATAAATGACCAGCATGGTCAAATAATAATAAGGCAGAACAGTTGAAACTGGAGCAGCAGCACAGTCAGGTGGACTGGGGACAGCAAGGAGCCATCATGTCAGGTAGTCCTGGGGCATGGTCCTAGGGCTCAGGTCCTCCGAGAGAGAGAAAGAAAGAGAGAATTAGAGAGAGCATATGTGGGGTGGCCAGTCCTCTTCCGGCTGTGCCACCAGATTATAACAGAACGTGGCCAAGATGTTCAAATGTTCATAAATGACCAGCATGGTTGAATAATAGTAAGGCAGAACAGTTGAAACTGGAGCAGGAGCATGGCCAGGTGGACTGGGGACAGCAAGGAGTCCTCATGTCAGGTAGTCCTGGGACATGGTCCTAGGGCCCAGGCCAGTTGAAACTGGAGCAGCAGCATGGCCAGGTGGACTGGGGACAGCAAGGAGTCATCATGTCAGGTAGTCCTGGGGCATGGTTCTAGGGCTCAGGTCCTCCGAGAGAGAAAAAGAAAAGAGAAAGGAGAGAATTAGAGAACGCACACTTAGATTTACACAGGACACCGAATAGGACAGGAGAAGTACTCCAGATAAACAAACTGACCCTAGCCCCCGACACAAACTACTGCAGCATAAATACTGGAGGCTGAGACAGGAGGGGTCAGGAGACACTGTGGCCCCATCCGAGGACACCCCGGACAGGGCCAAACAGGAAGGATATAACCCCACCCACTTTGCCAAAGCACAGCCCCCACACCACTAGAGGGAAATCTTCAACCACCAACTTACCATCCTGAGACAAGGCCGAGTATAGCCCACAAAGATCTCCGACACGGTACAACCCAAGGGGGGAAACCCAGACAGGCCGACCACAACAGTGAATCAACCCACCCAGGTGGCACCCCCAGGGACGGCAAGAGAGAGCCCCAGCAAGCCAGTGACTCAGCCCCCGTAACAGGGTTAGAGGCAGAGAATCCCAGTGGAAAAAGGGGAACCGGCCAGGCAGAGACAGCAAGGGCGGTTCGTTGCTCCAGACCTTTCCGTTCACCTTCCCACTCCTGGGCCAGACTACACTCAATCATATGACCCACTGAAGAGATGAGTCTTCAGTAAAGACTTAAAGGTTGAGACCGAGTTTGCGTCTCTGACATGGGTAGGCAGACCGTTCCATAAAAATGGAGCTCTATAGGAGAAAGCCCTGCCTCCAGCTGTTTGCTTAGAAATTCTAGGGACAATTAGGAGGCCTGCGTCTTGTGACCGTAGCGTACGTATAGGTATGTACGGCAGGACCAAATCAGAGAGGTAGGTAGGAGCAAGCCCATGTAATGCTTTGTAGGTTAGCAGTAAAACCTTGAAATCAGCCCTTGCTTTGACAGGAAGCCAGTGTAGAGAGGCTAGCACTGGAGTAATATGATCAAATTTTTTGGTTCTAGTCAGGATTCTAGCAGCCGTATTTAGCACTAACTGAAGTTTATTTAGTGCTTTATCCGGGTAGCCGGAAAATAGAGCATTGCAGTAGTCTAACCTAGAAGTGACAAAAGCATGGATTAATTTTTCTGCATCATTTTTGGACAGAAAGTTTCTGATTTTTGCAATGTTACGTAGATGGAAAAAAGCTGTCCTCGAAATGGTCTTGATGTGTTCTTCAAAAGAGAGATCAGGGTCCAGAGTAACGCCGAGGTCCTTCACAGTTTTATTTGAGACGACTGTACAACCATTAAGATTAATTGTCAGATTCAACAGAAGATCTCTTTGTTTCTTGGGACCTAGAACAAGCATCTCTGTTTTGTCCGAGTTTAATAGTAGAAAGTTTGCAGCCATCCACTTCCTTATGTCTGAAACACATGCTTCTAGCGAGGGCAATTTTGGTGCTTCACCATGTTTCATTGAAATGTACAGCTGTGTGTCATCCGCATAGCAGTGAAAGTTTACATTATGTTTTCGAATAACATCCCCAAGAGGTAAAATATATAGTGAAAACAATAGTGGTCCTAAAACAGAACCTTGAGGAACACCGAAATGTACAGTTGATTTGTCAGAGGACAAACCATTCACAGAGACAAACTGATATCTTTCCGACAGATAAGACCTAAACCAGGCCAGAACATGTCCGTGTAGACCAATTTGGGTTTCCAATCTCTCCAAAAGAATGTGGTGATCGATGGTATCAAAAGCAGCACTAAGGTCTAGGAGCACGAGGACAGATGCAGAGCCTCGGTCCGATGCCATCAAAATGTCATTTACCACCTTCACAAGTGCCGTCTCAGTGCTATGATGGGGTCTAAAACCAGACTGAAGCATTTCGTATACATTGTTTGTCTTCAGGAAGGCAGTGAGTTGCTGCGAACAGCCTTCTCTAAAATCTTTGAGAGGAATGGAAGATTCGATATAGGCCGATAGTTTTTATATTTTCTGGGTCAAGGTTTGGCTTTTTCAAGAGAGGCTTTATTACTGCCACTTTTAGTGAGTTTGGTACACATCCAGTGGATAGAGAGCCGTTTATTATGTTCAACATAGGAGGGCCAAGCACAGGAAGCAGCTCTTTCAGTAGTTTAGTTGGAATAGGGTCCAGTATACAGCTTGAAGGTTTAGAGGCCATGATTATTTTCATCATTGTGTCAAGAGATATAGTACTAAAACACTTGAGCGTCTCTCTTGATCCTAGGTCCTGGCAGAGTTGTGCAGACTCAGGACAACTGAGGTTTGGAGGAATACGCAGGTTTAAAGAGGAGTCCGTAATTTGCTTTCTAATAATCATAATCTTTTCCTCAAAGAAGTTCATGAATTTATCACTGCTAAAGTGCAAGTCATCCTCTCTTGGGGAATGCTGCTTTTTAGTTAGCTTTGCCACAGTATCAAAAAGGAATTTCGGATTGTTCTTATTTTCCTCAATTAAGTTAGAAAAATAGGACGATCGAGCAGCAGTAAGGGCTCTTCGGTACTGCACGGTACCATCCTTCCAAGCTAGTCGGAAGACTTCCAGTTTGGTGTGGCGCCATTTCCGTTCCAATTTTCTGGAAGCTTGCTTCAGAGCTCGGGTATTTTCTGTGTACCATGGAGCTAGTTTCTTATGAGACATTTTTTTAGTTTTTAGGGGTGCAACTGCATCTAGGGTATTGCGCAAGGTTAAATTGAGATCCTCAGTTAGGTGGTTAACGGATTTTTGTCCTCTGGCGTCCTTGGGTAGGCAGAGGGAGTCTGGAAGGGCATCAAGGAATCTTTGTGTTGTCTGTGAATTTATAGCACGACTTTTGATGTTCCTTGGTTGGGGTCTGAGCAGATTATTTGTTGCAATTGCAAACGTAATAAAATGGTGGTCTGATAGTCCAGGATTATGAGGAAAAACATTAAGATCCACAACATTTATTCCATGGGACAAAACTAGGTCCAGCGTATGACTGTGAGAGTGAGTGGGTCCAGAGACATGTTGGACAAAACCCACTGAGTCGATGATGGCTCCAAAAGCCTTTTGGAGTGGGTCTGTGGACTTTTCCATGTGAATATTAAAGTCACCAAAGATTAGAATATTATCTGCAATGACTACAAGGTCTGATAGGAATTCAGGGAACTCAGTGAGAAACGCTGTATATGGCCCAGGAGGCCTGTAAACAGTAGCTATAAAAAGTGATTGAGTAGGCTGCATAGATTTCATGACTAGAAGCTCAAAAGACACCTGAAACCGTCATTTTTTTTTTTTTGTAAATTGAAATTTGCTATCGTAAATGTTAGCAACACCTCCGCCTTTGCGGGATGCACGGGGATATGGTCACTAGTGTAGCCAGGAGGTGAGGCCTCATTTAACACAGTAAATTCATCAGGCTTAAGCCATGTTTCAGTCAGGCCAATCACATCAAGATTATGATCAGTGATTAGTTCATTGACTATAATTGCCTTTGAAGTAAGGGATCTAACATTAAGTAGCCCTATTTTGAGATGTGAGGTATCATGATCTCTTTCAGTAATGACAGGAATGGAGGTGGTCTTTATCCTAGTGAGATTGCTAAGGCGAACACCGCCATGTTTAGTTTTGCCCAACCCAGGTCGAGGCACAGACACGGTCTCAATGGTGATAGCTAAGCTGACTACACTAACTATGCTAGTGGCAGACTCCACTATGCTGGCAGGCTGGCTAATAGCCTGCTGCCTGGCCTGCACCTATTTCATTGTGGAGCTAGAGGAGTTAGAGCCCTGTCTATGTTGGCAGATAAGATGAGAGCACCCCTCCAGCTAGGATGGAGTCCGTCACTCCTCAGCAGGTCAGGCTTGGTCCTGTTTGTGGGCGAGTCCCAGAAAGAGGGCCAATTATCTACAAATTCTATCTTTTGGGAGGGGCAGAAAACAGTTTTCAACCAGCGATTGAGTTGTGAGACTCTGCTGTAGAGCTCATCACTCCCCTAACTGGGAGGGGGCCAGAGACAATTACTCGATGCCGACACATCTTTCTAGCTGATATGCACGCAGAAGCTATGTTGCGCTTGGTGATCTCTGACTGTTTCATCCTAACATCGTTGGTGCCGACGTGGATAACAATATCTCTATACTCTCTACACTCGCCAGTTTTAGCTTTAGCCAGCACCATCTTCAGATTAGCCTTAACGTCGGTAGCCCTGCCCCCGGGTAAACAGTGTATGATCGCTGGATGATTCGCTTTAAGTCTAATACTGCGGGTAATGGAGTCGCCAATGACTAGAGTTTTCAATTTGTCAGAGCTAATGGTGGGAAGCTTCGGCATCTCAGACCCCGTAACGGGAGGAGTAGAGACCAGAGAAGACTCGGCCTCTGACACCGACCCGCTGCTTAATGGGGAGAACCGGTTGAAAGTTTCTGTCTGCTGAATGAGCGACACCGGTTGAGCGTTCTACAGCATTTCCTTCCAGAAACCGTGAGAAAGTTGTCCGGCTGCGGGGACTGTGCCAGGGGATTTATACTACTATCTGTACTTACTGGTGGCACAGACGCTGTTTCATCCTTTCCTACACTGAAATTACCCTTGCCTAACGATTGCGTCTGAAGCTGGGCTTGCAGTACAGCTATCCTCGCCGTAAGGCGAGCACAGCGGCTGCAATTAGAAGGCATCATGTTAATGTTACTACTTAGCTTCGGCTGTTGGAGGTCCTGACGAATCGTGTCCAGATAAAGCGTCCGGAGTGAAAAAGTTGAGGAAAAAATAAATATATGAACGGTAATTAAAAAGTGAAACCCGTAAAGTTGTCAGGTAGCAAAATAGGTTGGCAACAAAACGCACAGCAATTTGAAAACAAGCCTGCAAGTTGTGACCAATCGTCTGATTGGCCCTCTCTGCTTGACCGTTAGACTGGGGATGAAACCCGGAAGAGAGACTGATGGACGCACCAATCAAACGACAGAACTCCCTCCAAAACTGTGACGTGAATTGCGGGCCTCTGTCTGAAACGGCGTCTAACGGGAGGCCATGAATTCTGAACACATTCTCGATGATGATTTGTGCCGTCTCCTTAGCGGAAGGAAGTTTAGCGAGGGGAATGAAATGTGACGCCTTAGAGAACCTATCGACAACCGTAAGAATCACAGTCTTCCCCGCAGACGAAGGCAGACCGGTAATGAAGTCTAGGGCGATGTGAGACCATGGTCGAAGGAATGGGGAGCGGTCTGAGACGACCGGCAGGAGGAGAGTTACCCGACTTAGTCTGCGCGCAGTCCGAACAAGCAGCCACGAAACGGCGCGTGTCACGCTCCTGAGTCGGCCACCAAAAGCGCTGGCGAATAGACGCAAGAGTGCCTCGAACACCGGGATGACCAGCTAACTTGGCAGAGTGAGCCCACTGAAGAACAGCCAGACGAGTGGAAACAGGAACGAAAAGGAGGTTACTAGGACAAGCGCGCGGCGACGCAGTGTGCGTGAGTGCTTGCTTAACCTGTCTTTCAATTCCCCAGACTGTCAACCCGACAACACGCCCATAAGGAAGAATCCCCTCGGGATCAGTAGAAGCCACAGAAGAACTAAACAGACGGGATAAGGCATCAGGCTTGGTGTTTTTGCTACCCGGACGGTAAGAAATCACAAACTCGAAACGAGCGAAAAACAACGCCCAACGAGCTTGACGGGCATTAAGTCGTTTGGCAGAACGGATGTACTCAAGGTTCTTATGGTCTGTCCAAACGACAAAGGAACGGTCGCCCCCTCCAACCACTGTCGCCATTCGCCTAGGGCTAAGCGGATGGCGAGCAGTTCGCGATTACCCACATCATAGTTGCGTTCAGATGGCGACAGGCGATGAGAAAAATAAGCGCAAGGATGAACCTTATCGTCAGACTGGAAGCGCTGGGATAGAATGGCTCCCACGCCTACCTCTGAAGCGTCAACCTCGACAATGAATTGTCTAGTGACGTCAGGAGTAACGAGGATAGGAGCGGACGTAAAACGTTCTTTTAGAAGATCAAAAGCTCCCTGGGCGGAACCGGACCACTTAAAACACGTCTTGACAGAAGTAAGAGCTGTGAGAGGGGCAGCAACTTGACCGAAATTACGAATGAAACGCCGATAGAAATTAGCGAAACCTAAAAGCGCTGCAACTCGACACGTGACCTTGGAACGGGCCAATCACTGACAGCTTGGACCTTAGCGGAATCCATCTGAATGCCTTCAGCGGAAATAACGGAACCAAGAAAAGTAACGGAGGAGACATGAAAAGAGCACTTCTCAGCCTTCACGTAGAGACAATTCTCTAAAAGGCGCTGTAGAACACGTCGAACGTGCTGAACATGAATCTCGAGTGACGGTGAAAAAATCAGGATATCGTCAAGATAGACAAAAACAAAGATGTTCAGCATGTCTCTCAGAACATCATTAACTAATGCCTGAAAAACAGCTGGCGCATTGGCGAGACCAAACGGCAGAACCCGGTACTCAAAATGCCCTAACGGAGTGTTAAACGCCGTTTTCCACTCGTCCCCCTCTCTGATGCGCACGAGATGGTAAGCGTTACGAAGGTCCAACTTAGTAAAGCACCTGGCTCCCTGCAGAATCTCGAAGGCTGATGACATAAGGGGAAGCGGATAACGATTCTTAACCGTTATGTCATTCAGCCCTCGATAATCACGCAGGGGCGCAGAGTACCGTCCTTTTTCTTAACAAAAAAGAACCCCGCCCCGGCCGGAGAGGAAGAAGGCACTATGGTACCGGCGTCAAGAGACACAGATAAATAATCCTCGAGAGCCTTACGTTCGGGAGCCGACAGAGAGTATAGTCTACCCCGAGGAGGAGTGGTCCCCGGAAGGAGATCAATACTACAATCATACGACCGGTGAGGAGGAAGGGAGTTGGCTCGGGACCGACTGAAGACCGTGCGCAGATCATGATATTCCTCCGGCACTCCTGTCAAATCGCCAGGTTCCTCCTGAGAAGTGGGGACAGAAGAAATGGGAGGGATGGCAGACATTAAACACTTCACATGACAAGAAACGTTCCAGGATAGGATAGAATTACTAGACCAATTAATAGAAGGATTATGACATACTAGCCAGGGATGACCCAAAACAACAGGTGTAAAAGGTGAATGAAAAATCAAAAAAGAAATAGTCTCACTGTGGTTACCAGATACTGTGAGAGTTAAAGGTAGTGTCTCAAATCTGATACTGGGAAGATGACTACCATCTAAGGCAAACATGGGCGTAGGCTTGTCTAACTGTCTGAAAGGAATGTCATGTTTCCGAGCCCATGCTTCGTCCATGAAACAACCCTCAGCCCCAGAGTCAATCAAGGCACTGCATGTAGCACCGAACCGGTCCAGCGTAGATGGACCGACATAGTAGTACAGGATCTAGATGAAGAGACCTGAGTAGTAGCGCTCACCAGTAGCCCTCCGCTTACTGATGAGCTCTGGCCTTTACTGGACATGAATTGACAAAATGTCCATCAAATCCATAATAGAGGCACAGGCGGTTGGTGATCCTCCGTTCCCTCTCCTTAGTCGAGATGCGAATACCTCCCAGCTGCATGGGCTCAGTCTCTGAGCCAGAGGAGGGAGATGGTTGCGATGCGGAGCAGGGAAACACCGTTGACGAGCTCTCTTCCACGAGCTTGGTGACGGAGATCTACCCGTCGTTCTATGCGGATGGCGAGAGCAATCAAAGAGTCCACACTGGAAGGAACCTCCCGAGAGAGAATCTCATCTTTGACCACTGCGTGGAGTCCTCCAGAAAACGAGCGAGCAGCGCCGGCTCGTTCCAGTCACTAGAGGCAGCAAGAGTGCGAAACTCTATAGAGTAATCCGTTATGGATCGATCACCTTGGCATAGGGAAGCCAGGGCCCTAGAAGCCTCCCTACCAAAAACTGAACGGTCAAAAACCCGAATCATCTCCTCTTTAAAGTTCTGGTAATTGTTTGAACAATCAGCCCTTGGCTCCCAGATAGCTGTGCCCCACTCTCGAGCCCGGCCAGTAAGGAGTGAAATGACGTAAGCAACCCGAGCTCTCTCTCTAGAGTATGTGTTGGGTTGGAGAGAGAACACAATATCACACTGGGTGAGAAAGGAGCGGCACTCCGTGTGCTGCCCGGAGTAGCAAGGTGGGTTATTAACCCTAGGTTCCGGAGGCTCAGCAGGCCAGGAAGTAACAGGTGGCACGAGACGAAGACTCTGGAACTGTCCAGAGAGGTCGGAAACCTGAGCGGCCAGGTTCTCCACGGCATGGCGAGCAGCAGACAATTCCTGCTCGTGTCTGCCGAGCATGGCTCCTTGGATCTCGACGGCAGTGTTACGAGCGTCTGTAGTCGCTGGGTCCATTCTTTGGTCGGATCCTTCTGTTATGCAGGTGAATGAGGACCCAAAAGCGACTTGGCGAAAACAGAGTCTTTAATCCAGTAAAGTAAATCTACAATCATAAGGCATAATTCCACTCGTAATAGACGAGAACAGACTGGAGACTCGATCAAGAACTGCAGGTTGCCTCGGGAAGGCACTTGAACGTAGCAGACTCAGACACCTGCTCACCACGCAGCATCTGAGGGAAACACGACACGACAGGGCGATACACAGACACAGCACGGTGAACAATAGACAAGGATCCGACAGGGCAGAAACGGAAAACAAGGGGAGAAATAGGGACTCTAATCAGGGAAAAAGATAGGGAACAGGTGTGGGAAGACTAAATGATTGATTAGGGGAATAGGAACAGCTGGGAGCAGGAACGGAACGATAGAGAGAAGAGAGAGAGGAAGAGAGAGAGAAAAAGGGGAACGAACCTAAAAAGACCAGCAGGGGGAAAACGAACAGAGGGAAAAGCAAAATGACAAGACAATCTAAGACAAAACATGACAGGAAGGAAATGGAAATGGAATGGAAGGAAAGGGAAATTGGATGGAATGGAAGGAAATGGTTTTCTTCTGCACTGTTCAACCAATCCAGTAAATGTTGAGGAGGAGTTAGGATGGAGTGTCGCCTTGCTAACACCTAAAAGCTCAATTTTCCCTGAAAAACAAAACACCCGGTTGGTGGCTAAAGGCTAGCCAATTAGAAACATCTGTAGCCCCTCCCCAAATCCCCCAGTTACAACTACACTGCTAAACACAGTATCACAACACCAAAGAAAAGACACATCAAATGTTTTACTATCGGCATGGCAAAGTTAATGTAGTTCTAAAACGTAGATAAAGAACAACAGTTTTGTTGTAAAGTATGTCAATCTTGTCTTTTTTTTCATTTGTGTATGTTAGGAGACCGGTGTCTGACTGACTGCCTGGAGACGTATTCCTCTGGGGTGTACGAGGGTCTGTGTAACATCACACTTGACCGACCTCTGATCTCTGAGAAGCTGAAGGCTGAACTCAACCCTCTAGTCATCACCATCCTGTCAGCCTCCTCCCTGCCATCATCCCCTGTCCCCTTCCATGTCTTAGAGGTAATATACCCCAACTCTTGACCTCTAACATGACCCTCCCAGCCTGCCCCTTTCTACACACTGTAGGTACTAACACTACACTGTCTCAGCTGACCCCAAACATCCTTTCCTCTTCTACTACATCTTCTGTCAGGAGAAGTGTCTGCCAGTGTACTGCCAGTACCAGTTCCATAACACATCTAAGCACCGGACCAAAGGCCAGGAACACAGGACTAAAGTTTACTTCAATGACGTCAACGTCATCATGACAGGTGGAGCACTGTCAAACATGCCCTTAAGAATTTGTTTACTGTCACTATTCATATCATCGCTATCGCTAAATGCAGTTATCGCTTTATCTATCATTAGCGCTAAAGCTATCGCTAAAGCTAATGTTACTGCTACAGCGATTCCTAAATCTGTCTATTGTTTGAGCTTTTATTATTGCTAGCTCTACCTAATCCAGGCTTGCTAAGTCCCGGGGAGCTGTTGGAGGTCCTGCGAGGTCCTCCGCTGGAGATTGAGGTCCACGACAGAGACAGGAAGTTGGAGAAGGTGTCGACCAGCCCTGCTCTGTTTGGGACATATCCCAATGATGACAAGCTAAGCAGTGTCGTCCCTGTCTCTGGGAAACGGACCAATCACCACCCCTTCAGAGAGAACAGCAAACACTATGACCCCTGTGGCCTCGCCAAGCTTAACCTCAATGACCTGCTACAAGGACAAAGGAGTCTGAAGGTGAAGCTAGCATTGATCAAGGAAAAACAAGACTGTTCACTGTTTTTATTGTCACGTGCACAAGTACAGTGAAATGCCTTTCTAGCTCTTTCCCAAAGAAGCAGTAATCAATATCACAATATAACAACATTGATCTGACTTTGTGCTACTCACTTAAACCTCAGTGGGAAGATCGTGGCAGACATTTGTCATTTTTCTAGTACATTCATCCATCTTTCTTTTCAGCACCAGAACCAGTTGGATGGGAATATTTAGTGTTCTTTCCCGTTCCATGACCAGGTGAACCTGCCGATCCGCTGTTCCCCACCGCCCCAGCTGTTGAGTAGTGAGAGGAGTGACTGGGAGAGGAAAATGGCCTCCATGCCAGGGACAGGAGGGGTGGATGGGCCAGAGCAACAGCCTGGACACTATTTTGACGCCAATTCACAGCTCAAGGTATAGTAGTAGTAGAATAGTAGAAGTAGTAGTAGTAGTAGCAGTAGTAGTAGTGGTGGTAGTATTAGTAGCAGTGGTAAAATTAATAGTAGTAATAATAGTAGTAGTGGTAGTAATAGTAGTAGTACTAATAGTAGTAATAGTAGTCTTAATAGTAGTAGTAGTAGTGGTGGTGGTAGTAGTAGTAATGGAAGTAGTGGTAATAGTATTAATAGTAGTATTGGTAGGAGTGGTAGTAGTAGTAGTGGTAGTAGTATTACTAGTAGTGGGAGTAGTAGTGGTAGTAGTAGTAGTGGTGGTAGTAGTAGTAGTGGTAGTAGTGGTAATAGTATTAATAGTAGTATTGGTAGGAGTGGTAGTAGTAGTAGTGGTAGTAGTATTACTAGTAGTGGGAGTAGTAGTGGTAGTAGTAGTAGTGGTAGTAGTAGTATTAATAGTAGTAGTAGTAGTAGTGGTGGTAGTAGTAGTGGTAGTAGTAGTGGTAGTAGTAGTGGTAGTATTAATAGTGGTAGTAGTAGTAGTAGTAGTAGTAGTAGTAGTAGTGGTAGTAGTAGTGGTAGTAGTAGTGGTAGCAGTAGTAGTGGTAGTAGTATTAATAGTAGTGGTAGTAGTAGTAGTAGTGGTAGTAGTAGTAGTAGTATTATTAGTGGTAGTAGTGGCAGTATTAATAGTAGTAGTGGTAGTAGTATTAATAATAGTAGTTGTAGTAGTAGTAGTATTAATAGTAGTATTGGTAGTAGTAGTAGTAGTGGTAGTAGTGGTAGTATTAATAGTAGTAGTGGTAGTAGTAGTGGTAGTAGTAGTAGTAGTAGTGGCAGTAGTAGTAGTAGCAGTGGTAGTAGTGGTAGTATTAATAGTAGTAGTGGTAGTAGTATTAATAGTAGTAGTAGTAGTAGTAGTAGTGGCATTGGTAGTAGTGGTAGTGGTAGTAGTATTAATAGTAGTATTAATAGTAGTAGTGGTAGTAGTAGTAGCAGTAGTGGTAGTAGTATTAATAGCAGTAGTGGTAGTAGTAGTGCTAGTATTAATAGTAGTAGTGGTAGTAGTATTAATTGTAGTAGCGGTGGTAGTGGTAGTAGTATTAATAGTAGTATTGGTAGTAGTAGTAGTGGTAGTATTAATAGTAGTAGTGGTAGTAGTATTAATAGTAGTAGTGGTGGTAGTGGTAGTAGTATTAATAGTAGCAGTGGTAGTATTCATAGTTAATAGTAGTGGTGCTAGTAGTGGTAGTAGTATTAATAGTAGTAGTGGTAGTAGTGGTAGTAGTATTAATAGTAGTAGTGGTGGTAGTGGTAGTAGTATGAATATTAGTAGTGGTAGTAGTATTAATAGTAGTAGTGGTAGTAGTAGTAGTGGTAGTAGTATTAATAGTATTAATAGTAGTAGTGGTAGTGGTTGTAATAGTAGTAGTGGTAGTAGTAGTAGTGGTAGTATTAATAGTAGTAGTGGTAGTAGTATTAATAGTAGTAGTGGTGGTAGTGGTAGTAGTATTAATAGTAGTAGTGGTAGTAGTATTAATAGTAGTGGTGCTAGTAGTGGTAGTAGTATTAATAGTAGTAGTGGTAGTAGTAGTAGTGGTGGTAGTGGTAGTAGTATTAATAGTAGTGGTGGTACTGGTAGTAGTATTAATAGTAGTGGTGCTAGTAGTGGTAGTAGTATTAATAGTAGTAGTAGTAATAGTAGTAGTGGTGGTAGTGGTAGTAGTATTAATAGTAGTAGTGGTAGTAGTATTAATAGTAGTAGTATTTGTAAGTCGCTCTGGATAAGAGCGCCTGCTAAATGACTTAAATGTAAATGTAGTAGTGGTAGTAATGGTAGTAGTGGTAGTAGTGGTAGTAGTAGTAGTTTATTGATCTCAACTTGATTGATTGATTGATTTAGGTGCAGGTGGAGATTGCCTGTCCTCTGACGGGAGGAGGTGGGACCAGTGACGGGGCATGGGACTGCCCGTTCGGACGCATCATATACCTGTTCAAGTACGCTAATGTCCCGGTGATGTCACGGCTTAGGGCGGAGCTACTAAGGATCAATGCTGTGGCGTTCCATCTGGAGGACCAATCAGAGGAGACTGTGGAGCGGGCATTGTCGTGTTACAAGATGGCGGCGCCGGAGAGGGAGAGCCGTGACTTGGACGTGGTGACGGGGTTCCACCTGCTAGATAAACAAATCCACCTTTTTGTTCTGGAAGGACTGAAACATAAAGGTGTCAGGAGACTCTGGGACACAGTCTCCATACAGTAAGTTATATAGAGACTGTCTCCATACAGTAAGTTATATAGAGACTGTCTCCATACAGTAAGTTATATAGAGACTGTCTCCATACAGTAAGTTATATAGAGACTGTCTCCATACAGTAAGTTATATAGAGACTGTCTCCATACAGTAAGATATATAGAGACTGTCTCAATACAGTAAGTTATATAGAGACTGTCTCCATACAGTAAGTTACATAGAGACTGTCTCCATACAGTAAGTTATATAGAGACTGTCTCCATACAGTAAGTTATATAGAGACTGTCTCCATACAGTAAGTTACAGTGTCCCATTGAGAACTGTCTCCATACAGTATATAGAGACTGTCCCATACAGTAAGTGAAAAGTATTCTTTTGCGACCTTTTGCCACATTTCAGCCTTCAAACATAAAGATATAAAACTGTATTGTTTTGTGAATAATCAACAACAAGTGGGACACAATCATGAATTGGAACGACATTTATTGGATATTTCAAACTTTTTTAACAAATCAAAAACTGAAAAATTGGGCATGCAAAATTATTCAGCCCCCTTAAGTTAATACTTTGTAGCGCCACCTTTTGCTGCGATTACAGCTGTAAGTTGCTTGGGGTATGTCTCTATCAGTTTTGCACATCGAGAGACTGGAATTTTTTCCCATTCCTCCTTAGAAAACAGCTCGAGCTCAGTGAGGTTGGATGGAAAGCATTTGTGAACAGCAGTTTTCAGTTCTTTCCACAGATTCTCGATTGGATTCAGGTCTGGACTTTGACTTGGCCATTCTAACACCTGGATATGTTTATTTTTGAACCATTCCATTGTAGATTTTGCTTTATGTTTTGGATCATTGTCTTGTTGGAAGACAAATCTCCGTCCCATTCTCCATTTTTTTGCAGACTCCATCAGGTTTTCTTCCAGAATGGTCCTGTATTTGGCTCCATCCATCTTCCCATCAATTTTAACCATCTTCCCTGTCCCTGTTGAAGAAAAGCCGGCCCAAACCATGATGCCTCCACCACCATGTTTGACAGTGGGGATGGTGTGTTCATGGTGATGAGCTGTGTTGCTTTTACGCCAAACATAACGTTTTGCATTGTTGCCAAAAAGTTCAATTTTGGTTTCATCTGACCAGAGCACCTTCTTCCACATGTTTGGTGTGTCTCCCAGGTGGCTTGTGGCAAACTTTAAATGACACTTTTTATGGATGTCTTTAAGAAATGTCTTTCTTCTTGCCACTCTTCCATAAAGGCCAGATTTGTGTAATATACGACTGATTGTTGTCCTATGGACAGAGTCTCCCACCTCAGCTGTAGATCTCTGCAGTTCATCCAGAGTGATCATGGGCCTCTTGGCTGCATCTCTGATCAGTCTTCTCCTTGTATGAGCTGAAAGTTTAGAGGGACGGCCAGGTCTTGGGAGATTTGCAGTGGTCTGATACTCCTTCCATTTCAATATTATCGCTTGCACAGTGCTCCTTGGGATGTTTAAAGCTTGGGAAATATTTTTGTATCCAAATCCGGCTTTAAACTTCTTCACAACAGTATCTCGGACCTGCCTGGTGTGTTCCTTGTTCTTCATGATGCTCTCTGCGCTTTTAACGGACCTCTGAGACTATCACAGTGCAAGTGCATTTATACGGAGACTTGATTACACACAGGTGGATTGTATTTATCATCATTAGTCATTTAGGTCAACATTGGATATTTCAGAGATCCTCACTGAACTTCTGGAGAGAGTTTGCTGCACTGAAAGTAAAGGGGCTGAATAATTTTGCACGCCCAATTTTTCAGTTTTTGATTTGTTAAAAAAGTTTGAAATATCCAATAAATGTCGTTCCACTTCATGATTGTGTCCCACTTGTTGTTGATTCTTCACAAAAAAATACAGTTTTATATCTTTATGTTTTAAGCCTGAAATGTGGCAAAAGGTCGCAAAGTTCAAGGGGGCCGAATACTTTCGCAAGGCACTCTATATAGAGACTGCCCCCATACAGTAAGTTATATAGAGACTGCCTCCATACAGTAAGTTATATAGAGACTGTCTCCATACAGTAAGTTATATAGAGACTGTCTCCATACAGTAAGTTATATAGAGACTGTCTCCATACAGTAAGTTATATAGAGACTGTCTCCATACAGTAAGTTATATAGAGACTGTCTCCATACAGTAAGTTATATAGAGACTGTCTCCATACAGTAAGTTATATAGAGACTGTCTCCATACAGTAAGTTATATAGAGACTGTTTCCATACAGTAAGTTATATAGAGACTGTCTCCATACAGTAAGTTATATAGAGACTGTCTCCATATAGCAAGTTATATATAGACTGTCTCCATACAGTAAGATATATAGAGACTGTCTCCATACAGTAAGTTATATAGAGACTGTCTCCATACAGTAAGTTATATAGAGACTGTCTCCATACAGTAAGTTATATAGAGACTGTCTCCATACAGTAAGTTATATAGAGGCTGTCTCCATACAGTAAGTTATATAGAGGCTGTCTCCATACAGTAAGTTATATAGAGACTGTCTCCATACAGTAAGTTATATAGAGACTGTCTCCATATAGCAAGTTATATATAGACTGTCCCCATACATTAAGATGTATATATGACTGTCCCCATACATTAAGATGTATATAGACTGTCTCCATACAGTAGATACATATATAGACTGTCCCCATACATTAAGATGTATATAGACTGTCTCCATACAGTAGATACATATATAGACTGTCCCCATACATTAAGATGTATATAGACTGTCTCCATACAGTAGATACATATATAGACTGTCCCCATACATTAAGATGTATATAGACTGTCCCCATACATTAAGATGTATATAGACTGTCTCTATACAGTACGTTACACTGCCTCCATACAGTAATACATATATATATATATATATACTCTGTCCCCATACAGTAAGTTATATATATACTGTCTCTATACAGTTAGACATATATATATATATGACTGTCCCCATACATTAAGATGTATATAGACTGTCTCCATACAGTAAGATATATATATAGACTGGCTAAACACAGTGAGTTATATATATATATATATAGCTTCAAAAGGAGCTTGTTCTTCCTCTGTCAAGCATGGTTACCTGCAAGGAATTGATTATCCTTCCTTATTGCAGAGCACAGTTCATATTGATTATCCTTCCTTATTGTAGAGCACAGTTCATATTGATTATCCTTCCTTGTTGTAGAGCACAGTTCATATTGATTATCCTCCCTTATTGCAGAGCACAGTTCATATTGATTATCCTTATTGTAGAGCACAGTTCATATTGATTGTCCTCCCTTATTGCAGAGCACAGTTCACATTGATTATCCTTCATTATTGCACAGCACAGTTCATATTGATTATCCTTATTGTAGAGCACAGTTCATATTGATTATCCTTATTGTAGAGCACAGTTCATATTGATTATCCTTCTTTATTGCAGAGCAAAGTTCATATTGATTATCCTTCTTTATTGTAGAGCACAGTTCATATTGATTATCCTTTATTGCAGAGCACAGTTCATTTTGATTATCCTTCCTTATTGTAGAGCACAGTTCATTTTGATTATCCTTCCTTATTGTAGAGCATAGTTCATATTGATTATCCTTCCTTATTGTAGAGCACAGTTCATATTGATTATCCTCCCTTATTGCAGAGCACAGTTCATATTGATTATCCTTATTGTAGAGCACAGTTCATATTGATTGTCCTCCCTTATTGCAGAGCACAGTTCACATTGATTATCCTTCATTATTGCACAGCACAGTTCATATTGATTATCCTTCTTGTAGAGCACAGTTCATATTGATTATCCTTATTGTAGAGCACAGTTCATATTGATTATCCTTCTTTATTGCAGAGCACAGTTCATATTGATTATCCTTCTTTATTGTAGAGCAAAGTTCATTTTGATTATCCTTCCTTATTGTAGAGCACAGTTCATTTTGATTATCCTTCCTTATTGTAGAGCACAGTTCATATTGATTATCCTTCCTTGTTGTAGAGCACAGTTCATATTGATTTTCCTTCCTTATTGCAGAGCACAGTTCATATTGATTATCCTTCATTATTGTAGAGCACAGTTCATATTGATTATCCTTCCTTCTTGTAGAACACAGTTCATATTGATTATCCTTCCTTATTGTAGAGCACAGTTCATATTGATTATCCATCCTTATTGTAGAGCACAGTTCATATTGATTATCCTTCCTTATTGTAGAGCACAGTTCATATTGATTTTCCTTCCTTATTGCAGAGCACAGTTCATATTGATTATCCTTCATTATTGTAGAGCACAGTTCATATTGATTATCCTTCCTTATTGTAGAGCACAGTTCATATTGATTTTCCTTCCTTATTGTAGAGCACAGTTCATATTGATTATCCTTCCTTATTGTAGAGCACAGTTCATATTGATTATCCTTCATTATTGTAGAGCACAGTTCATATTGATTATCCTTCCTTATTGTAGAGCACAGTTCATATTGATTTTCCTTCCTTATTGTAGAGCACAGTTCATATTGATTATCCTTCCTTATTGCAGAGCACAGTTCATATTGATTATCCTTCATTATTGCACAGCACAGTTCATATTGATTATCCGTCCTTATTGCAGAGCACAGTTCATATTGATTATCCTTCCTTATTGTAGAGCACAGTTCATATTGATTATCCTTCCTTATTGTAGAGCACAGTTCATATTGATTATCCTTCCTTATTGCAGAGCACAGTTCATATTGATTATCCTTATTGTAGAGCACAGTTCATATTGATTATCCTTCCTTATTGCAGAGCACAGTTCATATTGATTATCCTTCCTTATTGTAGAGCACAGTTCATATTGATTATCCTTCCTTATTGTAGAGCACAGTTCATATTGATTATCCTTCCTTATTGTAGAGCACAGTTCATATTGATTTTCCTTCCTTATTGCAGAGCACAATTCATATTGATTATCCTTCCTTGTTGCACAGCACAGTTCATATAGATTTTCCTTCCTTATTGCAGAGCACAGTTCATATTGATTATCCTTCCTTATTGTAGAGCACAGTTCATATTGATTATCCTTCCTTATTGCAGAGCACAGTTCATATTGATTGTCCTTCCTTATTGCAGAGCACAGTTCATATTGATTATCCTTCCTTCTTGTAGAGCACAGTTCATATTGATTTTCCTTCCTTATTGTAGAGCACAGTTCATATTGATTATCCTTCCTTATTGCAGAGCACAGTTCATATTGATTATCCTTATTGTAGAGCACAGTTCATATTCATTATCCTTATTGTAGAGCACAGTTCATATTGATTATCCTTCCTTATTGCAGAGCACAGTTCATATTGATTATCCTTCCTTATTGCAGAGCACAGTTCATATTGATTATCCTTCCTTATTGCAGAGCACAGTTCATATTGATTATTCTTCCTTATTGCAGAGCACAGTTCATATTGATTATCCTTATTGTAGAGCACAGTTCATATTGATTATCCTTATTGTAGAGCACAGTTCATATTGATTATCCTTCCTTATTGCAGAGCACAGTTCATATTGATTATCCTTCCTTATTGTAGAGCACAGTTCATATTGATTATCCTTCCTTATTGTAGAGCACAGTTCATATTGATTATCCTTCCTTATTGCAGAGCACAGTTCATATTGATTATCCTTATTGTAGAGCACAGTTCATATTGATTATCCTTCCTTATTGCAGAGCACAGTTCATATTGATTATCCTTCCTTATTGTAGAGCACAGTTCATATTGATTATCCTTCCTTATTGTAGAGCACAGTTCATATTGATTATCCTTCCTTATTGTAGAGCACAGTTCATATTGATTTTCCTTCCTTATTGCAGAGCACAATTCATATTGATTATCCTTCCTTGTTGCACAGCACAGTTCATATAGATTTTCCTTCCTTATTGCAGAGCACAGTTCATATTGATTATCCTTCCTTATTGTAGAGCACAGTTCATATGGATTATCCTTCCTTATTGCAGAGCACAGTTCATATTGATTGTCCTTCCTTATTGCAGAGCACAGTTCATATTGATTATCCTTCCTTCTTGTAGAGCACAGTTCATATTGATTTTCCTTCCTTATTGTAGAGCACAGTTCATATTGATTATCCTTCCTTATTGCAGAGCACAGTTCATATTGATTATCCTTATTGTAGAGCACAGTTCATATTCATTATCCTTATTGTAGAGCACAGTTCATATTGATTATCCTTCCTTATTGCAGAGCACAGTTCATATTGATTATCCTTCCTTATTGCAGAGCACAGTTCATATTGATTATCCTTCCTTATTGCAGAGCACAGTTCATATTGATTATTCTTCCTTATTGCAGAGCACAGTTCATATTGATTATCCTTATTGTAGAGCACAGTTCATATTGATTATCCTTATTGTAGAGCACAGTTCATATTGATTATCCTTCCTTATTGCAGAGCACAGTTCATATTGATTATCCTTCCTTATTGCAGAGCACAGTTCATATTGATTATCCTTCCTTATTGCAGAGCACAGTTCATATTGATTATTCTTCCTTATTGCAGAGCACAGTTCATATTGATTATCCTTCCTTCTTGTAGAGCACAGTTCATATTGATTTTCCTTATTGTAGAGCACAGTTCAGATTGATTATCCTTATTGTAGAGCACAGTTCATATTGATTATCCTTATTGTAGAGCACAGTTCATATTGATTATCCTTATTGCAGAGCACAGTTCATATTGATTATCCTTCCTTATTGCAGAGCACAGTTCATATTGATTATCCTTATTGTAGAGCACAGTTCATATTGATTATCCTTCCTTATTGCAGAGCACAGTTCATATTGATTATCCTTCCTTATTGTAGAGCACAGTTCATATTGATTATCCTTCCTTATTGCAGAGCACAGTTCAGATTGATTATCCTTATTGTAGAGCACAGTTCATCTTGATTATCCTTATTGTAGAGCACAGTTCATATTGATTATCCTTCCTTATTGCAGAGCACAGTTCATATTGATTATCCTTCCTTATTGCAGAGCACAGTTCATATGGATTATCCTTATTGTAGAGCACAGTTCATATTGATTATCCTTCCTTCTTGCAGAGCACAGTTCATATTGATTATCCTTATTGTAGAGCACAGTTCATATTGATTATCCTTCCTTATTGCAGAGCACAGTTCATATTGATTATCCTTCCTTCTTGTAGAGCACAGTTCATATTGATTATCCTTCCTTATTGCAGAGCACAGTTCATATTGATTATCCTTCCTTCTTGTAGAGCACAGTTCATATTGATTATCCTTATTGTAGAGCACAGTTCATATTGATTATCCTTCCTTCTTGTAGAGCACAGTTCATATTGATTATCCTTATTGTAGAGCACAGTTCATATTGATTATCCTTCCTTCTTGCAGAGCACAGTTCATATTGATTATCCTTATTGTAGAGCACAGTTCATATTGATTATCCTTCCTTATTGCAGAGCACAGTTCATATTGATTATCCTTCCTTCTTGTAGAGCACAGTTCATATTGATTATCCTTCCTTATTGCAGAGCACAGTTCATATTGATTATCCTTCCTTATTGCAGAGCACAGTTCATATTGATTATCCTTCCTTATTGCAGAGCACAGTTCATATTGATTATCCTTATTGTAGAGCACAGTTCATATTGATTATCCTTCCTTCTTGCAGAGCACAGTTCATATTGATTATCCTTATTGTAGAGCACAGTTCATATTGATTATCCTTCCTTATTGCAGAGCACAGTTCATATTGATTATCCTTCCTTCTTGTAGAGCACAGTTCATATTGATTATCCTTCCTTATTGCAGAGCACAGTTCATATTGATTATCCTTCCTTCTTGTAGAGCACAGTTCATATTGATTATCCTTATTGTAGAGCACAGTTCATATTGATTATCCTTCCTTCTTGTAGAGCACAGTTCATATTGATTATCCTTCCTTATTGCAGAGCACAGTTCATATTGATTATCCTTATTGTAGAGCACAGTTCATATTGATTATCCTTCCTTATTGTAGAGCACAGTTCATATTGATTATCCTTCCTTATTGTAGAGCACAGTTCATGTTGATTATCCTTCCTTCTTGTAGAGCACAGTTCATATTGATTATCCTTATTGTAGAGCACAGTTCATATTGATTATCCTTATTGTAGAGCACAGTTCATATTGATTATCCTTATTGTAGAGCACAGTTCATATTGATTATCCTTCTTGTAGAGCACAGTTCATATTGATTATCCTTATTGTAGAGCACAGTTCATATTGATTATCCTTCCTTATTGCAGAGCACAGTTCATATTGATTATCCTTATTGCAGAGCACAGTTCATATTGATTATCCTTATTGTAGAGCACAGTTCATATTGATTATCCTTATTGTAGAGCACAGTTCATATTGATTATCCTTCCTTATTGTAGAGCTCAGTTCATATTGATTATCCTTCCTTATTGCAGAGCACAGTTCATATTTCCTGATTTGTATTTTCTTTACCTCCACTGATGTAGGCAGAGTTATTTTTCCTATGTAGTAAAGCTAGTTATTTTCCTATGTAGTAAAGCTAGTTATTTTTCCTATGTAGTAAAGCTAGTTATTTTCCTATGTAGTAAAGCTAGTTATTTTTTCTATGTAGTAAAGCTAGTTATTTTTGCTATGTAGTAAAGCTAGTTATTTTCCTATGTAGTAAAGCTAGTTATTTTCCTATGTAGTAAAGCTAGTTATTTTCCTATGTAGTAAAGCTAGTTATTTTCCCTATGTAGTAAAGCTAGTTATTTTTCCTATGTAGTAAAGCTAGTTATTTTCCTACGTAGTAAAGCTGGTTATTTTCCTATGTAGTAAAGCTAGTTATTTTCCTATGTAGTAAAGCTAGTTATTTTTCATATGTAGTAAAGCTAGTTAATTTTCCTATGTAGTAAAGCTAGTTATTTTTCCTATGTAGTAAAGCTAGTTATTTTTCCTATGTAGTAAAGCTAGTTATTTTTCCTATGTAGTAAAGCTAGTTATTTTTCCTATGTAGTAAAGCTGGTTTTTTGAAAGGGCTTGCTGTTGTCATATGACGTCCCATTTGTTTGTGGGGATACACGTCTCTACACAGACTTGGATGTATGACGTCACAGTACCTGTGTACTCATGGAGTGTGGTACATGAGTCTCTGAAGGTATCCCAAATCATACTGTGAGATAGCCTCATATCTATGCATAGTCATTTTACCACTACCTACATGTACAAATTACCTCAAATAACCTGTACCACCGCACATTGACTCTGTACTGGCACACCCTGTATATATATATTTAAATGTTTGTATTTATTTCACCTTTATTTAACCAGGTAGGCCAGTTGAGAACACCTTTATTTAACCAGGTAGGCTAGTTGAGAACACCTTTATTTAACCAAGTAGGCTAGTTGAGAACACCTTTATTTAACCAGGTAGGCTAGTTCAGAACACCTTTATTTAACCAGGTAGGCTAGTTGAGAACACCTTTATTTAACCAGGTAGGCTAGTTGAGAACACCTTTATTTAACCAGGTAGGCCAGTTGAGAACAAGTTCTCATTTACAACTGTCACCTGGCCAAGATAAAGCAAATCAATGCGACAAAAACAACAACACAGAGTTTCACTTGATAAATTAACGTACAGTCGATAACACATATAGCCTCATTATTGTTATTTTATGGTGTTATTTTTTATATTTTTTTTACTTTAGTTTGGTAAATATTTTCTTAACTCTTTCTTGATCTGCATTGTTGGTTAAGGGCTTGTAAGTAAGCATTTCAAGGTCATGTCTATACCTGTTGTATTCGGCGCTTGTGACAAATAAAGTTTGATTTGATTTAATCATGTTATACTGTCTCAAAACATATAGTAAGATCGCCATACAGTAAGATGCATAGACTCTCCAGACAGATACATAGAGACTCTCCAGACAGATACATAGAGACTCTCCAGACAGATACATAGAGACTCTCCAGACAGATACATAGAGACTCTCCAGACAGTAAGATACATAGAGACTCTCCAGACAGTACGATACATAGACTCTCCATACAGTAAGATACATAGAGACTCTCCATACAGTAAGATACATAGACTCTCCAGACAGTAAGATACATAGAGACTCTCCAGACAGATACATAGAGACTCTCCAGACAGATACATAGAGACTCTCCAGACAGTAAGGTACATAGAGACTCTCCAGACAGTAAGAGACTACATAGAGACTCTCCAGACAGTAAGGTACATAGACTCTCCAGACAGTAAGATACATAGAGACTCTCCAGGCAGTAAGGTATATAGAGACTCTCCAGACAGTAAGGTACATCGAGACTCTCCAGACAGTAAGATACATAGAGACTCTCCAGGCAGTAAGGTACATAGAGACTCTCCAGATGGATACTCTCCAGACAGTAAGATACATAGAGACTCTCCAGACAGTAAGGTACATAGAGACTCTCCAGACAGATACATAGAGACTCTCCAGACAGATACAGTCTCCAGACAGATACATAGAGACTCTCCAGACAGTAAGATACATAGAGACTCTCCAGATGGATACATAGAGACTCTCCAGATGGATACATAGAGACTCTCCAGACAGTAAGATACATAGAGACTCTCCAGACAGTAAGGTACATAGAGACTCTCCAGACAGATACATAGAGACTCTCCAGACAGATACAGATACATAGACATAGAGACTCTCCAGACAGTAAGATACATAGAGACTCTCCAGGCAGTAAGGTATATAGAGACTCTCCAGATGGATACATAGAGACTCTCCAGACAGTAAGATACATAGAGACTCTCCAGACAGTAAGGTACATAGAGACTCTCCAGACAGATACATAGAGACTCTCCAGACAGATACATAGAGACTCTCCAGACAGATACATAGAGACTCTCCAGACAGTAAGATACATAGAGACTCTCCAGACAGTAAGATACATAGAGACTCTCCAGACAGTAAGATACATAGAGACTCTCCAGACAGATACATAGAGACTCTCCAGACAGTAAGATACATAGAGACTCTCCAGACAGTAAGATACATAGAGACTCTCCAGACAGTAAGATACATAGAGACTCTCCAGACAGTAAGATACATAGAGACTCTCCAGACAGATACATAGAGACTCTCCAGACAGTAAGATACATAGAGACTCTCCAGACAGTAAGATACATAGAGACTCTCCAGACAGATACATAGAGACTCTCCAGACAGATACATAGAGACTCTCCAGACAGTAAGGTACATAGAGACTCTCCAGACAGTAAGATACATAGAGACTCTCCAGACAGTAAGATACATAGAGACTCTCCAGACAGATACATAGAGACTCTCCAGACAGATACATAGAGACTCTCCAGACAGTAAGATACATAGAGACTCTCCAGACAGTAAGATACATAGAGACTCTCCAGACAGTAAGATACATAGAGACTCTCCAGACAGATACATAGAGACTCTCCAGACAGTAAGATACATAGAGACTCTCCAGACAGATACATAGAGACTCTCCAGACAGATACATAGAGACTCTCCAGACAGTAAGATACATAGAGACTCTCCAGACAGATACATAGAGACTCTCCAGACAGTAAGGTACATATAGACTCTCCAGACAGTAAGATACATAGAGACTCTCCAGACAGTAAGGTATATAGAGACTCTCCAGACAGATACATAGAGACTCTCCAGACAGTAAGATACATAGAGACTCTCCAGACAGGTACATAGAGACTCCAGAAAGGTACATAGAGACTCTCCAGACAGATACATAGACTCTCCATACAGTAAGATACATAGACTCTCCAGACAGTAAGATACATAGACTCTCCATACAGTAAGATACATAGAGACTCTCCAGACAGTAAGATACACAGAGACTCTCCAGACAGATACATAGAGACTCTCCAGACAGTAAGATACATAGAGACTCTCCAGACAGAAACATAGAGACTCTCCAGACAGTAAGATACATAGAGACTCTCCAGACAGATACATAGAGACTCTCCAGACAGATACATAGAGACTCTCCAGACAGATACATAGCGACTCTCCAGACAGATACATAGAGACTCTCCAGACAGTAAGATACATAGAGACTCTCCAGACAGTACGATACATAGAGACTCTCCATACAGTAAGATACATAGAGACTCTCCAGACAGATACATAGAGACTCTCCATACAGTAAGATACATAGAGACTCTCCAGACAGTAAGATACATAGAGACTCTCCAGACAGTAAGATACATAGAGACTCTCCAGGCAGTAAGGTATATAGAGACTCTCCAGATGGATACATAGAGACTCTCCAGACAGATACATAGAGACTCTCCAGACAGTAAGATACATAGAGACTCTCCAGACAGAAACATAGAGACTCTCCAGACAGTAAGATACATAGAGACTCTCCAGAAAGATACATAGAGACTCTCCAGACAGTAAGATGCATAGACTCTCCAGACAGATACATAGAGACTCTCCAGACAGATACATAGAGACTCTCCAGACAGATACATAGAGACTACATAGAGACTCTCCAGACAGTAAGATACATAGAGACTCTCCAGACAGTACGATACATAGAGACTCTCCAGACAGTAAGATACATAGAGACTCTCCAGACAGATACATAGAGACTCTCCAGACAGATACATAGAGACTCTCCAGACAGATACATAGAGACTCTCCAGACAGTAAGATACATAGAGACTCTCCAGACAGTAAGATACATAGAGACTCTCCAGACAGATACATAGAGACTCTCCAGACAGATACATAGAGACTCTCCAGACAGATACATAGAGACTCTCCAGACAGATACATAGAGACTCTCCAGACAGATACATAGAGACTCTCCAGACAGATACATAGAGACTCTCCAGACAGGTACATAGATACTCTCCAGACAGTAAGATACATAGACTCTCCAGACAGTAAGGTACATAGAGACTCTCCAGGCAGTAAGGTACATAGAGACTCTCCAGACAGATACATAGAGACTCTCCAGACAGTAAGATACATAGAGACTCTCCAGACAGTAAGATACATAGAGACTCTCCAGACAGTAAGATACATAGAGACTCTCCAGACAGATACATAGAGACTCTCCAGACAGTAAGATACATAGAGACTCTCCAGACAGAAACATAGAGACTCTCCAGACAGTAAGATACATAGAGACTCTCCAGACAGATACATAGAGACTCTCCAGACAGATACATAGAGACTCTCCAGACAGATACATAGAGACTCTCCAGACAGATACATAGAGACTCTCCAGACAGGTACATAGATACTCTCCAGACAGTAAGATACATAGACTCTCCAGACAGTAAGGTACATAGAGACTCTCCAGGCAGTAAGGTACATAGAGACTCTCCAGACAGATACATAGAGACTCTCCAGACAGTAAGATACATAGAGACTCTCCAGACAGTAAGATACATAGAGACTCTCCAGACAGATACATAGAGACTCTCCAGACAGTAAGATACATAGAGACTCTCCAGACAGATACATAGACTCTCCAGACAGTAAGATACATAGAGACTCCAGACAGAAACATAGAGACTCTCCAGACAGTAAGATACATAGAGACTCTCCAGACAGATACATAGAGACTCTCCAGACAGTAAGATACATAGAGACTCTCCAGACAGTAAGATACACAGAGACTCTCCAGACAGATACATAGAGACTCTCCAGACAGTAAGGTGCATATAGACTCTCCAGACAGATACATAGAGACTCTCCAGACAGTAAGATACATAGAGACTCTCCAGACAGTAAGATACATAGAGACTCTCCAGACAGATACATAGAGACTCTCCAGACAGTAAGATACATAGACTCTCCAGACAGTAAGATACATAGACTCTCCAGACAGATACATAGAGACTCTCCAGACAGTAAGATACATAGAGACTCTCCAGACAGAAACATAGAGACTCTCCAGACAGTAAGATACATAGAGACTCTCCAGACAGATAGACTCTCCAGACAGTAAGATGCATAGACTCTCCAGACAGATACATAGAGACTCTCCAGACAGATACATAGAGACTCTCCAGACAGATACATAGAGACTCTCCAGACAGATACATAGAGACTCTCCAGACAGTAAGATACATAGAGACTCTCCAGACAGTAAGATACATAGAGACTCTCCAGACAGTAAGATACATAGAGACTCTCCAGACAGTAAGATACATAGAGACTCTCCAGACAGTAAGATACATAGAGACTCTCCAGACAGTAAGGTACATAGAGACTCTCCAGACAGATACATAGAGACTCTCCAGACAGTAAGATACATAGAGACTCTCCAGACAGTAAGGTATATAGAGACTCTCCAGACAGATACATAGAGACTCTCCAGACAGATACATATAGACTCTCCAGACAGATACATAGAGACTCTCCAGACAGTAAGATACATAGAGACTCTCCAGACAGTACATTAGAGACTCCAGAAAGGTACATAGAGACTCTCCAGACAGATACATAGACTCTCCATACATAGAGACTCTCCAGACAGTAAGATACATAGAGACTCTCCAGAAGATACAGACTAGACAGATACATAGAGACTCTCCAGACAGTAAGATACATAGAGACTCTCCAGACAGAAACATAGAGACTCTCCAGACAGTAAGATACATAGAGACTCTCCAGACAGATACATAGAGACTCTCCAGACAGTAAGATGCATAGACTCTCCAGACAGATACATAGAGACTCTCCAGACAGATACATAGAGACTCTCCAGACAGATACATAGAGACTCTCCAGACAGATACATAGAGACTCTCCAGACAGATACATAGAGACTCTCCAGACAGTAAGATACATAGAGACTCTCCAGACAGTACGATACATAGAGACTCTCCAGACAGTAAGATACATAGAGACTCTCCAGACAGATACATAGAGACTCTCCAGACAGTAAGATACATAGAGACTCTCCAGACAGTAAGATACATAGAGACTCTCCAGACAGTAAGATACATAGAGACTCTCCAGACAGTAAGGTACATAGAGACTCTCCAGACAGATACATAGAGACGCTCCACATACATAGAGACTCTCCAGACAGTAAGATACATAGAGACTCTCCAGACAGATACATAGAGACTCTCCAGACAGATACATATAGACTCTCCAGACAGATACATAGAGACTCTCCAGACAGTAAGATACATAGAGACTCTCCAGACAGTAAGATACATAGAGACTCTTCAGACAGATACATAGAGACTCTCCAGACAGATACATAGAGACTCTCCAGACAGTAAGATACATAGAGACTCTCCAGACAGTAAGATACATAGAGACTCTCCAGACAGTAAGATACATAGAGACTCTCCAGACAGATACATAGAGACTCTCCAGACAGTAAGATACATAGAGACTCTCCAGACAGATACATAGAGACTCTCCAGACAGTAAGGTACATAGAGACTCTCCAGACAGTAAGATACATAGAGACTCTCCAGACAGTAAGGTACATAGAGACTCTCCAGACAGATACATAGAGACTCTCCAGACAGTAAGATACATAGAGACTCTCCAGACAGGTACATAGAGACTCCAGAAAGGTACATAGAGACTCTCCAGACAGATACATAGACTCTCCATACAGTAAGATACATAGACTCTCCAGACAGTAAGATACATAGACTCTCCAGACAGATACATAGAGACTCTCCAGACAGTAAGATACATAGAGACTCTCCAGACAGATACATAGAGACTCTCCAGACAGTAAGATACATAGAGACTCTCCAGACAGATACATAGAGACTCTCCAGACAGTAAGATACATAGAGACTCTCCAGACAGATACATAGAGACTCTCCAGACAGATACATAGAGACTCTCCAGACAGATACATAGAGACTCTCCAGACAGATACATAGAGACTCTCCAGACAGTAAGATACATAGAGACTCTCCAGACAGTAAGATACATAGAGACTCTCCATACAGTAAGATACATAGAGACAGACAGAGACTCTCCAGACAGTAAGATACATAGAGACTCTCCAGACAGTAAGATACATAGAGACTCTCCAGACAGTAAGATACATAGAGACTCTCCAGACAGTAAGATACATAGAGACTCTCCAGACAGATACATAGAGACTCTCCAGACAGTAAGATACATAGAGACTCTCCAGACAGAAACATAGAGACTCTCCAGACAGTAAGATACATAGAGACTCTCCAGACAGATACATAGAGACTCTCCAGACAGTAAGATGCATAGACTCTCCAGACAGATACATAGAGACTCTCCAGACAGATACATAGAGACTCTCCAGACAGATACATAGAGACTCTCCAGACAGATACATAGAGACTCTCCAGACAGTAAGATACATAGAGACTCTCCAGACAGTAAGATACATAGAGACTCTCCAGACAGATACATAGAGACTCTCCAGACAGATACATAGAGACTCTCCAGACAGATACATAGAGACTCTCCAGACAGATACATAGAGACTCTCCAGACAGTAAGATACATAGAGACTCTCCAGACAGTAAGATACATAGAGACTCTCCAGACAGACATAGAGACTCTCCAGACAGATACATAGAGACTCTCCAGACAGATACATAGAGACTCTCCAGACAGATACATAGAGACTCTCCAGACATATACATAGAGACTCTCCAGACAGATACATAGAGACTCTCCAGACAGGTACATAGATACTCTCCAGACAGTAAGATACATAGACTCTCCAGACAGTAAGGTACATAGAGACTCTCCAGGCAGTAAGGTACATAGAGACTCTCCAGACAGATACATAGAGACTCTCCAGACAGTAAGATACATAGAGAGACTCTCTCCAGACAGTAAGATACATAGAGACTCTCCAGACAGTAAGATACATAGAGACTCTCCAGACAGATACATAGAGACTCTCCAGACAGTAAGATACATAGAGACTCTCCAGACAGAAACATAGAGACTCTCCAGACAGTAAGATACATAGAGACTCTCCAGACAGTACATAGAGACTCTCCAGACAGATACATAGAGACTCTCCAGACAGATACATAGAGACTCTCCAGACAGATACATAGAGACTACAGGTAGAGATACTCTCCAGACAGTAAGATACATAGACTCTCCAGACAGTAAGGTACATAGAGACTCTCCAGACAGTAAGGTACATAGAGACTCTCCAGACAGATACATAGAGACTCTCCAGACAGTAAGATACATAGAGACTCTCCAGACAGTAAGATACATAGAGACTCTCCAGACAGATACATAGAGACTCTCCAGACAGTAAGATACATAGAGACTCTCCAGACAGATACATAGAGACTCTCCAGACAGTAAGATACATAGACAGAAACATAGACTCTCCAGACAGTAAGATACATAGAGACTCTCCAGACAGATACATAGAGACTCTCCAGACAGTAAGATACATAGAGACTCTCCAGACAGTAAGATACACAGAGACTCTCCAGACAGATACATAGAGACTCTCCAGACAGTAAGGTGCATATAGACTAGACAGATAGAGACTCTCCAGACAGTAAGATACATAGAGACTCTCCAGACAGTAAGATACATAGAGACTCTCCAGACAGATACATAGAGACTCTCCAGACAGTAAGATACATAGAGACTCTCCAGACAGTAAGATACATAGAGACTACATAGAGACTCTCCAGACAGTAAGATACATAGAGACTCTCCAGACAGAAACATAGAGACTCTCCAGACAGTAAGATACATAGAGACTCTCCAGACAGATACATAGAGACTCTCCAGACAGTAAGATGCATAGACTCTCCAGACAGATACATAGAGACTCTCCAGACAGATACATAGAGACTCTCCAGACAGATACATAGAGACTCTCCAGACAGATACATAGAGACTCTCCAGACAGTAAGATACATAGACTCTCCAGACAGTAAGATACATAGAGACTCTCCATACAGTAAGATACATAGAGACTCTCCAGACAGATACATAGAGACTCTCCAGACAGTAAGATACATAGAGACTCTCCAGACAGTAAGATACATAGAGACTCTCCAGACAGTAAGATACATAGAGACTCTCCAGGCAGTAAGGTATATAGAGACTCTCCAGATGGATACATAGAGACTCTCCAGACAGATACATAGAGACTCTCCAGACAGTAAGATACATAGAGACTCTCCAGAGACTCTCCAGACAGTAAGATACATAGAGACTCTCCAGACAGTAGATACATAGAGACTCTCCAGACAGTAAGATACATAGAGACTCTCCAGACAGAGACTCTCCAGACAGATACATAGAGACTCTCCAGACAGATACATAGAGACTCTCCAGACAGTAAGATACATAGAGACTCTCCAGACAGTAAGATACATAGAGACTCTCCAGACAGATACATAGAGACTCTCCAGACAGATACATAGAGACTCTCCAGACAGATACATAGAGACTCTCCAGACAGTAAGATACATAGAGACTCTCCAGACAGTAAGATACATAGAGACTCTCCAGACAGATACATAGAGACTCTCCAGACAGATACATAGAGACTCTCCAGACAGATACATAGAGACTCTCCAGACAGATACATAGAGACTCTCCAGACATATACATAGAGACTCTCCAGACAGATACATAGAGACTCTCCAGACAGGTACATAGACTCTCCAGACAGTAAGATACATAGAGACTCTCCAGACAGAAACATAGAGACTCTCCAGACAGTAAGATACATAGAGACTCTCCAGACAGATACATAGAGACTCTCCAGACAGTAAGATACATAGAGACTCTCCAGACAGTAAGATACACAGAGACTCTCCAGACAGATACATAGAGACTCTCCAGACAGTAAGGTGCATATAGACTACATAGAGACTCTCCAGACAGTAAGATACATAGAGACTCTCCAGACAGGTACATCCAGACAGATACAGAGACTCTCCAGACAGATACAGATACATAGAGACTCTCCAGACAGTAAGGTACATAGAGACTCTCCAGACAGATACATAGAGACTCTCCAGACAGTAAGATACATAGAGACTCTCCAGACAGATACATAGAGACTCTCCAGACAGTAAGATACATAGAGACTCTCCAGACAGATACATAGAGACTCTCCAGACAGTAAGATACATAGAGACTCTCCAGACAGAAGATACATAGAGACTCTCCAGACAGAACATAGAGACTCTCCAGACAGTAAGATACATAGAGACTCTCCAGACAGATACATAGAGACTCTCCAGACAGATACATAGAGACTCTCCAGACAGTAAGATACATAGAGACTCTCCAGACAGTAAGATACATAGAGACTCTCCAGACAGATACATAGATACATAGAGACTCTCCAGACAGTAAGATACATAGAGACTCTCCAGACAGATACATAGAGACTCTCCAGACAGATACATAGAGACTCTCCAGACAGGTACATAGAGACTCTCCAGACAGTAAGATAGAGACTCTCCAGACAGTAAGGTACATAGAGACTCTCCAGACAGTAAGATACATAGAGACTCTCCAGACAGATACATAGAGACTCTCCAGACAGATACATAGAGACTCTCCAGACAGAGACTCCAGACAGATACATAGAGACTCTCCAGACAGTACATAGATACTACAGTAGATACATAGACTCTCCAGACAGTAAGGTACATAGAGACTCTCCAGACAGTAAGGTACATAGAGACTCTCCAGACAGTAAGATACATAGAGACTCTCCAGACAGATACATAGAGACTCTCCAGACAGTAAGATACATAGAGACTCTCCAGACAGATACATAGAGACTCTCCAGACAGATACATAGAGACTCTCCAGACAGATACATAGAGACTCTCCAGACAGATACATAGAGACTAGACAGATACATAGAGACTCTCCAGACAGTAAGATACATAGAGACTCTCCAGACAGTAAGATACATAGAGACTCTCCAGACAGATACATAGAGACTCTCCAGACAGATACATAGAGACTCTCCAGACAGATACATAGAGACTCTCCAGACAGATACATAGAGACTCTCCAGACAGTAAGATACATAGAGACTCTCCAGACAGTAAGATACATAGAGACTCTCCAGACAGTAAGATACATAGAGACTCTCCAGACAGTAAGATACATAGAGACTCTCCAGACAGATACATAGAGACTCTCCAGACAGATACATAGAGACTCTCCAGACAGTAAGATACATAGAGACTCTCCAGACAGATACATAGAGACTCTCCAGACAGATACATAGACTCTCCAGACAGTAAGGTACATAGAGACTCTCCAGACAGATACATAGAGACTCTCCAGACAGATACATAGAGACTCTCCAGACAGTAAGATACATAGAGACTCTCCAGACAGTAAGATACATAGAGACTCTCCAGACAGATACATAGACTCTCCAGACAGATACATAGAGACTCTCCAGACAGTAAGATACATAGACTCTCCAGACATATACATAGAGACTCTCCAGACAGATACATAGAGACTCTCCAGACAGGTACATAGATACTCTCCAGACAGTAAGATACATAGACTCTCCAGACAGTAAGGTACATAGAGACTCTCCAGACAGTAAGGTACATAGAGACTCTCCAGACAGATACATAGAGACTCTCCAGACAGATACATAGAGACTCTCCAGACAGATACATAGAGATTCTCCAGACAGATACATAGAGACTCTCCAGACAGGTACATAGAGACTCTCCAGACAGTAAGATACATAGAGACTCTCCAGACAGTAAGGTACATAGAGACTCTCCAGACAGTAAGGTACATAGAGACTCTCCAGACAGATACATAGAGACTCTCCAGACAGTAAGATACATAGAGACTCTCCAGACAGATACATAGAGACTCTCCAGACAGTAAGATACATAGAGACTCTCCAGACAGATACATAGAGACTCTCCAGACAGTAAGATACATAGAGACTCTCCAGACAGATACATAGAGACTCTCCAGACAGATACATAGAGACTCTCCAGACAGTAAGATACATAGAGACTCTCCAGACAGTAAGATACATAGAGACTCTCCAGACAGATACATAGAGACTCTCCAGACAGTAAGATACATAGAGACTCTCCAGACAGATCTCTCAGACAGACATAGAGACTCTCATAGAGACTCTCCAGACAGTAAGATACATAGAGACTCTCCAGACAGTAAGATACATAGAGACTCTCCAGACAGTAAGATACATAGAGACTCTCCAGACAGTAAGATACATAGAGACTCTCCAGACAGTAAGATACATAGAGACTCTCCAGACAGATACATAGAGACTCTCCAGACAGATACATAGAGACTCTCCAGACAGATACATAGAGACTCTCCAGACAGATACATAGAGACTCTCCAGACAGTAAGATACATAGAGACTCTCCAGACAGATACATAGAGACTCTCCAGACAGGTACATAGAGACTCTCCAGACAGATACATAGAGACTCTCCAGACAGATACATAGAGACTCTCCAGACAGATACATAGACTCTCCAGACAGTAAGATACATAGAGACTCTCCAGACAGTAAGATACATAGAGACTCTCCAGACAGTAAGATACATAGAGACTCTCCAGACAGGTACATAGAGACTCTCCAGACAGGTACATAGAGACTCTCCAGACAGGTACATAGAGACTCTCCAGACAGTAAGATACATAGAGACTCTCCAGACAGATACATAGACACTCTCCAGACAGTAAGATACATAGAGACTCTCCAGACAGATACATAGAGACTCTCCAGACAGTATAGATAGAGACTCTCCAGACAGACTCTCTCAGACAGTAAGATACATAGAGACTCTCCAGACAGTAAGATACATAGAGACTCTCCAGACAGTAAGATACATAGAGACTCTCCAGACAGTAAGATACATAGAGACTCTCCAGACAGATACATAGAGACTCTCCAGACAGTAAGATACATAGAGACTCTCCAGACAGTAAGATACATAGAGACTCTCCAGACAGTAAGATACATAGAGACTCTCCAGACAGATACATAGAGACTCTCCAGACAGTAAGATACATAGAGACTCTCCAGACAGATACATAGAGACTCTCCAGACAGATACATAGAGACTCTCCAGACAGATACAGATACATAAGAGACTCTCCAGACAGATACATAGAGACTCTCCAGACAGATACATAGAGACTCTCCAGACAGTAAGATACATAGAGACTCTCCAGACAGATACATAGAGACTCTCCAGACAGATACATAGAGACTCTCCAGACAGATACATAGAGACTCTCCAGACAGATACATAGAGACTCTCCAGACAGATACATAGAGACTCTCCAGACAGGTACATAGAGACTCTCCAGACAGATACATAGAGACTCTCCAGACAGTAAGATACATAGAGACTCTCCAGACAGATACATAGAGACTAGACAGGTACATAGAGACTCTCCAGACAGATACATAGAGACTCTCCAGACAGATACATAGAGACTCTCCAGACAGGTACATAGAGACTCTCCAGACAGATACATAGAGACTCTCCAGACAGATACATAGAGACTACAGGTACATAGAGACTCTCCAGACAGGTACATAGAGACTCTCCAGACAGATACATAGAGACTCTCCAGACAGATACATAGAGACTCTCCAGACAGTAAGATACATAGAGACTCTCCAGACAGATACATAGAGACTCTCCAGACAGTAAGATACATAGAGACTCTCCAGACAGATACATAGAGACTACAGATAGAGACTCTCCAGACAGTAAGATACATAGAGACTCTCCAGACAGTAAGATACATAGAGACTCTCCAGGCAGTAAGGTATATAGAGACTCTCCAGACAGTAAGATACATAGAGACTCTCCAGACAGTAAGATACATAGAGAATCTCCAGACAGATACATAGAGACTCTCCAGACAGTAAGATACATAGAGACTCTCCAGACAGTAAGATACATAGAGACTCTCCAGACAGATACATAGAGACTCTCCAGACAGATACATAGACTCTCCAGACAGTATACATAGAGACTCTCCAGACAGATACATAGAGACTCTCCAGACAGATACATAGAGACTCTCCAGACAGTAAGATACATAGAGACTCTCCAGACAGTAAGATACATAGAGACTCTCCAGACAGATACATAGACTCTCCAGACAGATACATAGAGACTCTCCAGACAGTAAGATACATAGACTCTCCAGACATATACATAGAGACTCTCCAGACAGATACATAGAGACTCTCCAGACAGGTACATAGATACTCTCCAGACAGTAAGATACATAGACTCTCCAGACAGTAAGGTACATAGAGACTCTCCAGACAGTAAGGTACATAGAGACTCTCCAGACAGATACATAGAGACTCTCCAGACAGATACATAGAGACTCTCCAGACATATACATAGAGACTCTCCAGACAGATACATAGAGACTCTCCAGACAGGTACATAGATACTCTCCAGACAGTAAGATACATAGACTCTCCAGACAGTAAGGTACATAGAGACTCTCCAGACAGTAAGGTACATAGAGACTCTCCAGACAGATACATAGAGACTCTCCAGACAGTAAGATACATAGAGACTCTCCAGACAGATACATAGAGACTCTCCAGACAGTAAGATACATAGAGACTCTCCAGACAGATACATAGAGACTCTCCAGACAGTAAGATACATAGAGACTCTCCAGACAGATACATAGAGACTCTCCAGACAGATACATAGAGACTCTCCAGACAGTAAGATACATAGAGACTCTCCAGACAGTAAGATACATAGAGACTCTCCAGACAGATACATAGAGACTCTCCAGACAGTAAGATACATAGAGACTCTCCAGACAGATACATAGAGACTCTCCAGACAGATACATAGAGACTCTCCAGACAGTAAGATACATAGAGACTCTCCAGACAGTAAGATACATAGAGACTCTCCAGACAGTAAGATACATAGAGACTCTCCAGACAGTAAGATACATAGAGACTCTCCAGACAGTAAGATACATAGAGACTCTCCAGACAGTAAGATACACAGAGACTCTCCAGACAGATACATAGAGACTCTCCAGACAGATACATAGAGACTCTCCAGACAGATACATAGAGACTCTCCAGACAGATACATAAAGACTCTCCAGACAGTAAGATACATAGAGACTCTCCAGATAGATATATAGAGACTCTCCAGACAGGTACATAGAGACTCTCCAGACAGGTACATAGAGACTCTCCAGACAGATACATAGAGACTCTCCAGACAGATACATAGAGACTCTCCAGACAGTAAGATACATAGAGACTCTCCAGACAGTAAGATACATAGAGACTCTCCAGACAGTAAGATACATAGAGACTCTCCAGACAGGTACATAGAGACTCTCCAGACAGGTACATAGAGACTCTCCAGACAGGTACATAGAGACTCTCCAGACAGTAAGATACATAGAGACTCTCAAGACAGATACATAGACACTCTCCAGACAGTAAGATACATAGAGACTATCCAGACAGATACATAGAGACTCTCCAGACAGATAGATAGAGACTCTCCAGACAGATACATAGAGACTCTCCAGACAGTAAGATACATAGAGACTATCCAGACAGATACATAGAGACTCTCCAGACAGTAAGATACATAGAGACTCTCCAGACAGTAAGATACATAGAGACTCTCCAGACAGATACATAGAGACTCTCCAGACAGTAAGATACATAGAGACTCTCCAGACAGTAAGATACATAGAGACTCTCCAGACAGTAAGATACATAGAGACTCTCCAGACAGATACATAGAGACTCTCCAGACAGTAAGATACATAGAGACTCTCCAGACAGATACATAGAGACTCTCCAGACAGATACATAGAGACTCTCCCGACAGATACATAGACTCTCCAGACAGTAAGATACATAGAGACTCTCCAGACAGATACATAGAGACTCTCCAGACAGATACATAGAGACTCTCCAGACAGTAAGATACATAGAGACTATCCAGACAGATACATAGAGACTCTCCAGACAGATACATAGAGACAGATACTCCAGACTCTCCAGACAGATACATAGAGACTCTCCAGACAGATACATAGAGACTCTCCAGACAGGTACATAGAGACTCTCCAGACAGATACATAGAGACTCTCCAGAAAGTAAGATACATAGAGACTCTCCAGACAGATACATAGAGACTCTCCAGACAGGTACATAGAGACTCTCCAGACAGATACATAGAGACTCTCCAGACAGATACATAGAGACTCTCCAGACAGGTACATAGAGACTCTCCAGACAGATACATAGAGACTCTCCAGACAGATACATAGAGACTCTCCAGACAGGTACATAGAGACTCTCCAGACAGGTACATAGAGACTCTCCAGACAGATACATAGAGACTCTCCAGACAGATACATAGAGACTCTCCAGACAGTAAGATACATAGAGACTCTCCAGACAGTAAGATACATAGAGACTCTCCAGACAGTAAGATACATAGAGACTCTCCAGACAGGTACATAGAGACTCTCCAGACAGTACATAGAGACTCTCCAGACAGGTACATAGAGACTCTCCAGACAGTAAGATACATAGAGACTCTCAAGACAGATACATAGACACTCTCCAGACAGTAAGATACATAGAGACTCTCCAGACAGATACATAGAGACTCTCCAGACAGATAGATAGAGACTCTCCAGACAGATACATAGAGACTCTCCAGACAGTAAGATACATAGAGACTATCCAGACAGATACATAGAGACTCTCCAGACAGTAAGATACATAGAGACTCTCCAGACAGTAAGATACATAGAGACTCTCCAGACAGATACATAGAGACTCTCCAGACAGTAAGATACATAGAGACTCTCCAGACAGTAAGATACATAGAGACTCTCCAGACAGTAAGATACATAGAGACTCTCCAGACAGATACATAGAGACTCTCCAGACAGGTACATAGAGACTCTCCAGACAGATACATAGAGACTCTCCAGACAGATACATAGAGACTCTCCAGACAGGTACATAGAGACTCTCCAGACAGGTACATAGAGACTCTCCAGACAGATACATAGAGACTCTCCAGACAGATACATAGAGACTCTCCAGACAGTAAGATACATAGAGACTCTCCAGACAGTAAGATACATAGAGACTCTCCAGACAGTAAGATACATAGAGACTCTCCAGACAGATACATAGAGACTCTCCAGACAGATACATAGAGACTCTCCAGACAGGTACATAGAGACTCTCCAGACAGTAAGATACATAGAGACTCTCCAGACAGATACATAGAGACTCTCCAGACAGTAAGATACATAGAGACTCTCCAGACAGATACATAGAGACTCTCCAGACAGTAAGATACATAGAGACTCTCCAGACAGTAAGATACATAGAGACTCTCCAGACAGTAAGATACATAGAGACTCTCCAGACAGATACATAGAGACTCTCCAGACAGGTACATAGAGACTCTCCAGACAGTACATAGAGACTCTCCAGACAGTAAGATACATAGAGACTCTCCAGACAGATACATAGAGACTCTCCAGACAGTAAGATACATAGAGACTCTCCAGACAGATACATAGAGACTCTCCAGACAGATAGATAGAGACTCTCCAGACAGATACATAGAGACTCTCCAGACAGTAAGATACATAGAGACTATCCAGACAGATACATAGAGACTCTCCAGACAGTAAGATACATAGAGACTCTCCAGACAGTAAGATACATAGAGACTCTCCAGACAGATACATAGAGACTCTCCAGACAGTAAGATACATAGAGACTCTCCAGACAGTAAGATACATAGAGACTCTCCAGACAGTACACATAGAGACTCTCCAGACAGATACATAGAGACTCTCCAGACAGGTACATAGAGACTCTCCAGACAGATACATAGAGACTCTCCAGACAGATACATAGAGACTCTCCAGACAGTACATAGAGACTCTCCAGACAGGTACATAGAGACTCTCCAGACAGATACATAGAGACTCTCCAGACAGATACATAGAGACTCTCCAGACAGTAAGATACATAGAGACTCTCCAGACAGTAAGATACATAGAGACTCTCCAGACAGGTACATAGAGACTCTCCAGACAGGTACATAGAGACTCTCCAGACAGGTACATAGAGACTCTCCAGACAGTAAGATACATAGAGACTCTCAAGACAGATACATAGACACTCTCCAGACAGTAAGATACACAGAGACTATCCAGACAGATACATAGAGACTCTCCAGACAGATAGATAGAGACTCTCCAGACAGATACATAGAGACTCTCCAGACAGTAAGATACATAGAGACTCTCCAGACAGATACATAGAGACTCTCCAGACAGTAAGATACATAGAGACTCTCCAGACAGATACATAGAGACTCTCCAGACAGTAAGATACATAGAGACTCTCCAGACAGTAAGGTACATAGAGACTCTCCAGACAGATACATAGAGACTCTCCAGACAGTAAGATACATAGAGACTCTCCAGACAGTAAGATACATAGAGACTCTCCAGACAGTAAGATACATAGAGACTCTCCAGACAGTAAAATACATAGAGACTCTCCAGACAGATACATAGAGACTCTCCAGACAGTAAGATACATAGAGACTCTCCAGACAGATACATAGAGACTCTCCAGACAGATACATAGAGACTCTCCAGACAGATACATAGAGACTCTCCAGACAGTAAGATACATAGAGACTCTCCAGACAGATACATAGAGACTCTCCAGACAGATACATAGAGACTCTCCAGACAGTAAGATACATAGAGACTATCCAGACAGATACATAGAGACTCTCCAGACAGATACATAGAGACTCTCCAGACAGATACATAGAGACTCTCCAGACAGATACATAGAGACTCTCCAGACAGATACATAGAGACTCTCCAGACAGGTACATAGAGACTCTCCAGACAGATACATAGAGACTCTCCAGAAAGTAAGATACATAGAGACTCTCCAGACAGATACATAGAGACTCTCCAGACAGGTACATAGAGACTCTCCAGACAGATACATAGAGACTCTCCAGACAGATACATAGAGACTCTCCAGACAGGTACATAGAGACTCTCCAGACAGATATATAGAGACTCTCCAGACAGATACATAGAGACTCTCCAGACAGATAAATAGAGACTCTCCAGACAGGTACATAGAGACTCTCCAGACAGATACATAGAGACTCTCCAGAAAGTAAGATACATAGAGACTCTCCAGACAGATACATAGAGACTCTCCAGAAAGTAAGATACATAGAGACTCTCCAGACAGATACATAGAGACTCTCCAGACAGTAAGATACATAGAGACTCTCCAGACAGATACAGAGACTCTCCAGACAGATACATAGAGACTCTCCAGACAGATACATAGAGACTCTCCAGACAGATACATAGAGACTCTCCAGACAGATACATAGAGACTCTCCAGACAGATACATAGAGACTCTCCAGAAAGTAAGATACATAGAGACTCTCCAGAAAGTAAGATACATAGAGACTCTCCAGACAGATACATAGAGACTCTCCAGACAGATACATAGAGACTCTCCAGACAGATAGATAGAGACTCTCCAGACAGATACATAGAGACTCTCCAGACAGATAGATAGAGACTCTCCAGACAGATACATAGAGACTCTCCAGACAGATACATAGAGACTCTCCAGACAGGTACATAGAGACTCTCCAGACAGGTACATAGAGACTCTCCAGACAGATACATAGAGACTCTCCAGACAGATACATAGAGACTCTCCAGACAGTAAGATACATAGAGACTCTCCAGACAGTAAGATACATAGAGACTCTCCAGACAGTAAGATACATAGAGACTCTCCAGACAGGTACATAGAGACTCTCCAGACAGGTACATAGAGACTCTCCAGACAGGTACATAGAGACTCTCCAGACAGTAAGATACATAGAGACTCTCAAGACAGATACATAGACACTCTCCAGACAGTAAGATACATAGAGACTATCCAGACAGATACATAGAGACTCTCCAGACAGATAGATAGAGACTCTCCAGACAGATACATAGAGACTCTCCAGACAGTAAGATACATAGAGACTATCCAGACAGATACATAGAGACTCTCCAGACAGTAAGATACATAGAGACTCTCCAGACAGTAAGATACATAGAGACTCTCCAGACAGATACATAGAGACTCTCCAGACAGTAAGATACATAGAGACTCTCCAGACAGTAAGATACATAGAGACTCTCCAGACAGTAAGATACATAGAGACTCTCCAGACAGATACATAGAGACTCTCCAGACAGGTACATAGAGACTCTCCAGACAGATACATAGAGACTCTCCAGACAGATACATAGAGACTCTCCAGACAGGTATATAGAGACTCTCCAGACAGGTACATAGAGACTCTCCAGACAGATACATAGAGACTCTCCAGACAGATACATAGAGACTCTCCAGACAGTAAGATACATAGAGACTCTCCAGACAGTAAGATACATAGAGACTCTCCAGACAGTAAGATACATAGAGACTCTCCAGACAGGTACATAGAGACTCTCCAGACAGGTACATAGAGACTCTCCAGACAGGTACATAGAGACTCTCCAGACAGTAAGATACATAGAGAATCTCCAGACAGATACATAGAGACTCTCCAGACAGTAAGATACATAGAGACTCTCCAGACAGATACATAGAGACTCTCCAGACAGTAAGATACATAGAGACTCTCCAGACAGTAAGATACATAGAGACTCTCCAGACAGTAAGATACATAGAGACTCTCCAGACAGGTACATAGAGACTCTCCAGACAGGTACATAGAGACTCTCCAGACAGGTACATAGAGACTCTCCAGACAGTAAGATACATAGAGACTCTCAAGACAGATACATAGACACTCTCCAGACAGTAAGATACATAGAGACTATCCAGACAGATACATAGAGACTCTCCAGACAGATAGATAGAGACTCTCCAGACAGATACATAGAGACTCTCCAGACAGTAAGATACATAGAGACTATCCAGACAGATACATAGAGACTCTCCAGACAGTAAGATACATAGAGACTCTCCAGACAGTAAGATACATAGAGACTCTCCAGACAGATACATAGAGACTCTCCAGACAGTAAGATACATAGAGACTCTCCAGACAGTAAGATACATAGAGACTCTCCAGACAGTAAGATACATAGAGACTCTCCAGACAGATACATAGAGACTCTCCAGACAGGTACATAGAGACTCTCCAGACAGATACATAGAGACTCTCCAGACAGATACATAGAGACTCTCCAGACAGGTACATAGAGACTCTCCAGACAGGTACATAGAGACTCTCCAGACAGATACATAGAGACTCTCCAGACAGATACATAGAGACTCTCCAGACAGTAAGATACATAGAGACTCTCCAGACAGTAAGATACATAGAGACTCTCCAGACAGTAAGATACATAGAGACTCTCCAGACAGGTACATAGAGACTCTCCAGACAGGTACATAGAGACTCTCCAGACAGGTACATAGAGACTCTCCAGACAGTAAGATACATAGAGACTCTCAAGACAGATACATAGACACTCTCCAGACAGTAAGATACATAGAGACTATCCAGACAGATACATAGAGACTCTCCAGACAGATAGATAGAGACTCTCCAGACAGATACATAGAGACTCTCCAGACAGTAAGATACATAGAGACTATCCAGACAGATACATAGAGACTCTCCAGACAGTAAGATACATAGAGACTCTCCAGACAGATACATAGAGACTCTCCAGACAGTAAGATACATAGAGACTCTCCAGACAGTAAGATACATAGAGACTCTCCAGACAGATACATAGAGACTCTCCAGACAGTAAGATACATAGAGACTCTCCAGACAGTAAGATACATAGAGACTCTCCAGACAGTAAGATACATAGAGACTCTCCAGACAGTAAAATACATAGAGACTCTCCAGACAGATACATAGAGACTCTCCAGACAGTAAGATACATAGAGACTCTCCAGACAGATACATAGAGACTCTCCAGACAGATACATAGAGACTCTCCAGACAGATACATAGAGACTCTCCAGACAGTAAGATACATAGAGACTCTCCAGACAGATACATAGAGACTCTCCAGACAGATACATAGAGACTCTCCAGACAGTAAGATACATAGAGACTATCCAGACAGATACATAGAGACTCTCCAGACAGATACATAGAGACTCTCCAGACAGATACATAGAGACTCTCCAGACAGATACATAGAGACTCTCCAGACAGATACATAGAGACTCTCCAGACAGGTACATAGAGACTCTCCAGACAGATACATAGAGACTCTCCAGAAAGTAAGATACATAGAGACTCTCCAGACAGATACATAGAGACTCTCCAGACAGGTACATAGAGACTCTCCAGACAGATACATAGAGACTCTCCAGACAGATACATAGAGACTCTCCAGACAGGTACATAGAGACTCTCCAGACAGATATATAGAGACTCTCCAGACAGATACATAGAGACTCTCCAGACAGATAAATAGAGACTCTCCAGACAGGTACATAGAGACTCTCCAGACAGATACATAGAGACTCTCCAGAAAGTAAGATACATAGAGACTCTCCAGACAGTAAGATACATAGAGACTCTCCAGACAGATACATAGAGACTCTCCAGACAGATACATAGAGACTCTCCAGACAGATACACAGAGACTCTCCAGACAGATACATAGAGACTCTCCAGAAAGTAAGATACATAGAGACTCTCCAGACAGTAAGATACACAGAGACTCTCCAGACAGTAAGATACATAGAGACTCTCCAGACAGTAAGATACATAGAGACTCTCCAGACAGATACATAGAGACTCTCCAGACAGATACATAGAGACTCTCCAGACAGATACATAGAGACTCTCCAGACAGATACATAGAGACTCTCCAGAAAGTAAGATACATAGAGACTCTCCAGAAAGTAAGATACATAGAGACTCTCCAGACAGATACATAGAGACTCTCCAGACAGATACATAGAGACTCTCCAGACAGATACATAGAGACTCTCCAGACAGATACATAGAGACTCTCCAGAAAGTAAGGTACATAGAGACTCTCCAGAAAGTAAGATACATAGAGACTCTCCAGACAGTAAGATACATAGAGACTCTCCAGACAGTAAGATACATAGAGACTCTCCAGAAAGTAAGATACATAGAGACTCTCCAGACAGTAAGATACATAGAGACTCTCCAGACAGATACATAGAGACTCTCCAGACAGATACATAGAGACTCTCCAGACAGATACATAGAGACTCTCCAGACAGATACATAGAGACTCTCCAGACAGTAAGATACATAGAGACTCTCCAGACAGTAAGATACATAGAGACTCTCCAGACAGATACATAGAGACTCTCCAGACAGTAAGATACATAGAGACTCTCCAGACAGTAAGATACATAGAGACTCTCCAGACAGTAAGATACATAGAGACTCTCCAGACAGTAAAATACATAGAGACTCTCCAGACAGATACATAGAGACTCTCCAGACAGTAAGATACATAGAGACTCTCCAGACAGATACATAGAGACTCTCCAGACAGATACATAGAGACTCTCCAGACAGATACATAGAGACTCTCCAGACAGTAAGATACATAGAGACTCTCCAGACAGATACATAGAGACTCTCCAGACAGATACATAGAGACTCTCCAGACAGTAAGATACATAGAGACTATCCAGACAGATACATAGAGAATCTCCAGACAGATACATAGAGACTCTCCAGACAGATACATAGAGACTCTCCAGACAGATACATAGAGACTCTCCAGACAGATACATAGAGACTCTCCAGACAGGTACATAGAGACTCTCCAGACAGATACATAGAGACTCTCCAGAAAGTAAGATACATAGAGACTCTCCAGACAGATACATAGAGACTCTCCAGACAGGTACATAGAGACTCTCCAGACAGATACATAGAGACTCTCCAGACAGATACATAGAGACTCTCCAGACAGATACATAGAGACTCTCCAGACAGGTACATAGAGACTCTCCAGACAGATACATAGAGACTCTCCAGACAGATACATAGAGACTCTCCAGACAGATACATAGAGACTCTCCAGACAGGTACATAGAGACTCTCCAGACAGATACATAGAGACTCTCCAGAAAGTAAGATACATAGAGACTCTCCAGACAGATACATAGAGACTCTCCAGAAAGTAAGATACATAGAGACTCTCCAGACAGATACATAGAGACTCTCCAGAAAGTAAGATACATAGAGACTCTCCAGACAGATACATAGAGACTCTCCAGACAGATACATAGAGACTCTCCAGACGGATACATAGAGACTCTCCAGACAGATACATAGAGACTCTCCAGACAGATACATAGAGACTCTCCAGACAGATACATAGAGACTCTCCAGACAGATACATAGAGACTCTCCAGAAAGTAAGATACATAGAGACTCTCCAGACAGATACATAGAGACTCTCCAGACAGTAAGATACACAGAGACTCTCCAGACAGTAAGATACATAGAGACTCTCCAGACAGATACATAGAGACTCTCCAGACAGATACATAGAGACTCTCCAGACAGTAAGATACACAGAGACTCTCCAGACAGTAAGATACATAGAGACTCTCCAGACAGTAAGATACATAGAGACTCTCCAGACAGATACATAGAGACTCTCCAGACAGATACATAGAGACTCTCCAGACAGATACATAGAGACTCTCCAGACAGATACATAGAGACTCTCCAGAAAGTAAGATACATAGAGACTCTCCAGACAGATACATAGAGACTCTCCAGACAGATACATAGAGACTCTCCAGACAGATACATAGAGACTCTCCAGACAGTAAGATACATAGAGACTCTCCAGACAGTAAGGTACATAGAGACTCTCCATACAGTAAGATACATAGAGACTCTCCAGACAGTAAGATACATAGAGACTCTCCATACAGTAAGATACATAGAGACTCTCCAGACAGTAAGGTACATAGAGACTCTCCAGACAGTAAGATACATAGACTCTCCAGACAGTAAGGTACATAGAGACTCTCCAGACAGTAAGGTACATAGAGACTCTCCAGACAGATACATAGAGACTCTCCAGACAGTAAGATACATAGAGACTCTCCAGAAAGTAAGATACATAGAGACTCTCCAGACAGTAAGATACATAGAGACTCTCCAGACAGATACATAGAGACTCTCCAGACAGTAAGATACATAGAGACTCTCCAGAAAGTAAGATACATAGAGACTCTCCAGACAGATACATAGAGACTCTCCAGAAAGTAAGATACATAGAGACTCTCCATACAGTAAGATACATAGACTCTCCAGACAGTAAGGTACATAGAGACTCTCCAGACAGTAAGATACATAGACTCTCCAGACAGTAAGGTACATAGAGACTCTCCAGACAGTAAGGTACATAGAGACTCTCCAGACAGATACATAGAGACTCTCCAGACAGTAAGATACATAGAGACTCTCCAGAAAGTAAGATACATAGAGACTCTCCAGACAGTAAGATACATAGAGACTCTCCAGACAGTAAGATACATAGAGACTCTCCAGAAAGTAAGATACATAGAGACTCTCCAGACAGTAAGATACATAGAGACTCTCCAGACAGATACATAGAGACTCTCCAGAAAGTAAGATACATAGAGACTCTCCAGAAAGTAAGATACATAGAGACTCTCCATACAGTAAGATACATAGAGACTCTCCAGACAGATACATAGAGACTCTCCAGACAGATACATAGAGACTCTCCATACAGTAAGATACATAGAGACTCTCCATACAGTAAGGTACATAGAGACTCTCCATACAGTAAGATACATAGAGACTCTCCAGACAGTAAGATACATAGAGACTCTCCAGACAGTAAGATACATAGAGACTCTCCAGACAGATACATAGAGACTCTCCAGACAGATACATAGAGACTCTCCAGACAGATACATAGAGACTCTCCAGAAAGTAAGATACATAGAGACTCTCCAGAAAGTAAGATACATAGAGACTCTCCAGACAGTAAGATACATAGAGACTCTCCAGACAGATACATAGAGACTCTCCAGACAGATACATAGAGACTCTCCAGACAGATACATAGAGACTCTCCAGAAAGTAAGATACATAGAGACTCTCCAGAAAGTAAGATACATAGAGACTCTCCAGACAGATACATAGAGACTCTCCAGACAGATACATAGAGACTCTCCAGACAGATAGATAGAGACTCTCCAGACAGATACATAGAGACTCTCCAGACAGATAGATAGAGACTCTCCAGACAGATACATAGAGACTCTCCAGACAGATAGATAGAGACTCTCCAGACAGATACATAGAGACTCTCCAGACAGATACATAGAGACTCTCCAGAAAGTAAGATACATAGAGACTCTCCAGAAAGTAAGATACATAGAGACTCTCCAGACAGATACATAGAGACTCTCCAGACAGATACATAGAGACTCTCCAGACAGATAGATAGAGACTCTCCAGACAGATACATAGAGACTCTCCAGACAGATAGATAGAGACTCTCCAGACAGATACATAGAGACTCTCCAGACAGATAGATAGAGACTCTCCAGACAGATAGATAGAGACTCTCCAGACAGATAGATAGAGACTCTCCAGACAGATAGATAGAGACTCTCCAGACAGATACATAGAGACTCTCCAGACAGTAAGATACATAGAGACTCTCCAGACAGATACATAGAGACTCTCCAGACAGATACATAGAGACTCTCCAGACAGATAGATAGAGACTCTCCAGACAGATACATAGAGACTCTCCAGACAGTAAGATACATAGAGACTCTCCAGACAGATACATAGAGACTCTCCAGACAGATAGATAGAGACTCTCCAGACAGATACATAGAGACTCTCCAGACAGATAGATAGAGACTCTCCAGACAGATAGATAGAGACTCTCCAGACAGATAGATAGAGACTCTCCAGACAGATAGATAGAGACTCTCCAGACAGATAGATAGAGACTCTCCAGACAGATACATAGAGACTCTCCAGACAGTAAGATACATAGAGACTCTCCAGACAGATACATAGAGACTCTCCAGACAGATACATAGAGACTCTCCAGACAGATACATAGAGACTCTCCAGACAGATACATAGAGACTCTCCAGAAAGTAAGATACATAGAGACTCTCCAGACAGATACATAGAGACTCTCCAGACAGATACATAGAGACTCTCCAGACAGATACATAGAGACTCTCCAGACAGTAAGATACATAGAGACTCTCCAGACAGTAAGGTACATAGAGACTCTCCATACAGTAAGATACATAGAGACTCTCCAGACAGTAAGATACATAGAGACTCTCCATACAGTAAGATACATAGAGACTCTCCAGACAGTAAGGTACATAGAGACTCTCCAGACAGTAAGATACATAGACTCTCCAGACAGTAAGGTACATAGAGACTCTCCAGACAGTAAGGTACATAGAGACTCTCCAGACAGATACATAGAGACTCTCCAGACAGTAAGATACATAGAGACTCTCCAGAAAGTAAGATACATAGAGACTCTCCAGACAGATACATAGAGACTCTCCAGAAAGTAAGGTACATAGAGACTCTCCAGACAGTAAGATACATAGAGACTCTCCAGACAGATACATAGAGACTCTCCATACAGTAAGATACATAGAGACTCTCCAGACAGTAAGATACATAGAGACTCTCCAGACAGTAAGATACATAGAGACTCTCCAGACAGATACATAGAGACTCTCCAGACAGATACATAGAGACTCTCCAGACAGGTACATAGAGACTCTCCAGACAGATACATAGAGACTCTCCAGACAGATACATAGAGACTCTCCAGACAGATACATAGAGACTCTCCAGACAGTAAGATACATAGATACTCTCCAGGCAGTAAGATACATAGAGACTCTCCAGAAAGTAAGATACATAGAGACTCTCCAGAAAGTAAGATACATAGAGACTCTCCAGACAGATACATAGAGACTCTCCAGACAGATACATAGAGACTCTCCAGACAGATAGATAGAGACTCTCCAGACAGATACATAGAGACTCTCCAGACAGATAGATAGACTCTCCAGACAGATACATAGAGACTCTCCAGACAGATAGATAGAGACTCTCCAGACAGATAGATAGAGACTCTCCAGACAGATAGATAGAGACTCTCCAGACAGATAGATAGAGACTCTCCAGACAGATACATAGAGACTCTCCAGACAGTAAGATACATAGAGACTCTCCAGACAGATACATAGAGACTCTCCAGACAGATACATAGAGACTCTCCAGACAGATAGATAGAGACTCTCCAGACAGATACATAGAGACTCTCCAGACAGTAAGATACATAGAGACTCTCCAGACAGATACATAGAGACTCTCCAGACAGATAGATAGAGACTCTCCAGACAGATACATAGAGACTCTCCAGACAGATAGATAGAGACTCTCCAGACAGATACATAGAGACTCTCCAGACAGATAGATAGAGACTCTCCAGACAGATAGATAGAGACTCTCCAGACAGATAGATAGAGACTCTCCAGACAGATAGATAGAGACTCTCCAGACAGATAGATAGAGACTCTCCAGACAGATACATAGAGACTCTCCAGACAGTAAGATACATAGAGACTCTCCAGACAGATACATAGAGACTCTCCAGACAGATACATAGAGACTCTCCAGACAGATAGATAGAGACTCTCCAGACAGATACATAGAGACTCTCCAGACAGTAAGATACATAGAGACTCTCCAGACAGTAAGATACATAGAGACTCTCCAGACAGTAAGATACATAGAGACTCTCCAGACAGTAAGATACATAGAGACTCTCCAGACAGATACGTAGAGACCCTCCAGACAGATACGTAGAGACTCTCCAGACAGATACATAGAGACTCTCCAGACAGGTACATAGAGACTCTCCAGACAGATACATAGAGACTCTCCAGACAGGTATATAGAGACTCTCCAGACAGGTACATAGAGACTCTCCAGACAGGTATATAGAGACTCTCCAGACAGATACATAGAGACTCTCCAGACAGGTATATAGAGACTCTCCAGACAGATACATAGAGACTCTCCAGACAGATACATAGAGACTCTCCAGACAGATACATAGAGACTCTCCAGACAGATACATAGAGACTCTCCAGACAGGTATATAGAGACTCTCCAGACAGATACATAGAGACTCTCCAGACAGATACATAGAGATTCTCCAGACAGATACATAGAGACTCTCCAGACAGATACATAGAGACTCTCCAGACAGATACATAGAGACTCTCCAGACAGATACATAGAGACTCTCCAGACAGATACATAGAGACTCTCCAGAAAGTAAGATACATAGAGACTCTCCAGACAGATACATAGAGACTCTCCAGACAGATACATAGAGACTCTCCAGACAGGTACATAGAGACTCTCCAGACAGTAAGATACATAGAGACTCTCCAGACAGTAAGATACATAGAGACTCTCCAGACAGATACATAGAGATTCTCCAGACAGTAAGATACATAGAGACTCTCCAGACAGGTACATAGAGACTCTCCAGACAGGTACATAGAGACTCTCCAGACAGTAAGATACATAGAGACTCTCCAGACAGTAAGATACATAGAGACTCTCCAGACAGATACATAGAGATTCTCCAGACAGTAAGATACATAGAGACTCTCCAGAAAGTAAGGTACATAGAGACTCTCCAGACAGATACATAGAGACTCTCCAGACAGTAAGATACATAGAGATTCTCCAGACAGATACATAGAGATTCTCCAGACAGTAAGATACATAGAGACTCTCCAGAAAGTAAGGTACATAGAGACTCTCCAGACAGATACATAGAGACTCTCCAGACAGTAAGATACATAGAGATTCTCCAGACATAGTAAGATACATAGAGACTCTCCAGACAGTAAGATACATAGAGACTCTCCAGACAGTAAGATACATAGAGACTCTCCAGACAGTAAGGTATATAGAGACTCTCCAGACAGTAAGATACATAGAGACTCTCCAGACAGATACATAGAGACTCTCTATACAGATACATAGAGTCTCTCCAGACAGATACATAGAGACTCTCTATACAGATACATAGAGACTCTCCAGACAGATACATAGAGACTCTCCAGACAGTAAGATACATAGAGACTCTCCAGACAGATACATAGAGATTCTCCAGACAGTAAGATACATAGAGACTCTCCAGAAAGTAAGGTACATAGAGACTCTCCAGACAGATACATAGAGACTCTCCAGACAGTAAGATACATAGAGATTCTCCAGACATAGTAAGATACATAGAGACTCTCCAGACAGTAAGATACATAGAGACTCTCCAGACAGTAAGATACATAGAGACTCTCCAGACAGTAAGGTATATAGAGACTCTCCAGACAGTAAGATACATAGAGACTCTCCAGACAGTAAGATACATAGAGAATCTCCAGACAGATACATAGAGACTCTCCAGACAGTAAGATACATAGAGACTCTCCAGACAGATACATAGAGACTCTCCAGACAGATACATAGAGACTCTCCAGACAGTAAGATACATAGAGACTCTCCAGACAGTAAGATACATAGAGACTCTCCAGACAGATACATAGAGATTCTCCAGACAGTAAGATACATAGAGACTCTCCAGAAAGTAAGGTACATAGAGACTCTCCAGACAGATACATAGAGACTCTGCAGACAGTAAGATACATAGAGATTCTCCAGACATAGTAAGATACATAGAGACTCTCCAGACAGTAAGATACATAGAGACTCTCCAGACAGTAAGATACATAGAGACTCTCCAGACAGTAAGGTATATAGAGACTCTCCAGACAGTAAGATACATAGAGACTCTCCAGACAGATACATAGAGACTCTCTATACAGATACATAGAGACTCTCCAGACAGATACATAGAGACTCTCCAGACAGTAAGATACATAGAGACTCTCCAGACAGATACATAGAGATTCTCCAGACAGTAAGATACATAGAGACTCTCCAGAAAGTAAGGTACATAGAGACTCTCCAGACAGATACATAGAGACTCTCCAGACAGTAAGATACATAGAGATTCTCCAGACAGATACATAGAGACTCTCCAGACAGTAAGATACATAGAGACTCTCCAGACAGATACATAGAGACTCTCCAGACAGATACATAGAGACTCTCCAAACAGTAAGATACATAGAGACTCTCCAGACAGTAAGATACATAGAGACTCTCCAGACAGTAAGGTATATAGAGACTCTCCAGACAGTAAGATACATAGAGACTCTCCAGACAGTAAGATACATAGAAAATCTCCAGACAGATACATAGAGACTCTCCAGACAGTAAGATACATAGAGACTCTCCAGACAGATACATAGAGACTCTCCAGACAGATACATAGAGACTCTCCAGACAGTAAGATACATAGAGACTCTCCAGACAGTAAGATACATAGAGACTCTCCAGACAGATACATAGAGATTCTCCAGACAGTAAGATACATAGAGACTCTCCAGAAAGTAAGGTACATAGAGACTCTCCAGACAGATACATAGAGACTCTCCAGACAGTAAGATACATAGAGATTCTCCAGACATAGTAAGATACATAGAGACTCTCCAGACAGTAAGATACATAGACTCTCCAGACAGTAAGATACATAGAGACTCTCCAGACAGTAAGGTATATAGAGACTCTCCAGACAGTAAGATACATAGAGACTCTCCAGACAGATACATAGAGACTCTCTATACAGATACATAGAGACTCTCCAGACAGTAAGATACATAGAGACTCTCCAGACAGATACATAGAGACTCTCCAGACAGATACATAGACTCTCCAGACAGTAAGATACATAGAGACTCTCCAGACAGATACATAGAGACTCTCCAGACAGTAAGATACATAGATACTCTCCAGACAGTAAGATACATAGAGACTCTCCAGACAGATACATAGAGACACTCCAGACAGTAAGATACATAGAGACTCTCCAGACAGTAAGATACATAGAGACTCTCCAGACAGTAAGATACATAGAGACTCTCCAGACAGATACATAGAGACTCTCCAGACAGATACATAGAGACTCTCCAGACAGTAAGATACATAGAGACTCTCCAGACAGTAAGATACATAGAGACTCTCCAGACAGATACATAGAGATTCTCCAGACAGTAAGATACATAGAGACTCTCCAGAAAGTAAGGTACATAGAGACTCTCCAGACAGATACATAGAGACTCTCCAGACAGTAAGATACATAGAGATTCTCCAGACATAGTAAGATACATAGAGACTCTCCAGACAGTAAGATACATAGAGACTCTCCAGACAGTAAGATACATAGAGACTCTCCAGACAGTAAGGTATATAGAGACTCTCCAGACAGTAAGATACATAGAGACTCTCCAGACAGTAAGATACATAGAGAATCTCCAGACAGATACATAGAGACTCTCCAGACAGTAAGATACATAGAGACTCTCCAGACAGATACATAGAGACTCTCCAGACAGATACATAGACTCTCCAGACAGTAAGATACATAGAGACTCTCCAGACAGATACATAGAGACTCTCCAGACAGTAAGATACATAGATACTCTCCAGACAGTAAGATACATAGAGACTCTCCAGACAGATACATAGAGACACTCCAGACAGTAAGATACATAGAGACTCTCCAGACAGATACATAGAGACTCTCCAGACAGTAAGATACATAGAGATTCTCCAGACATAGTAAGATACATAGAGACTCTCCAGACAGTAAGATACATAGAGACTCTCCAGACAGTAAGATACATAGAGACTCTCCAGACAGTAAGGTATATAGAGACTCTCCAGACAGTAAGATACATAGAGACTCTCCAGACAGTAAGATACATAGAGAATCTCCAGACAGATACATAGAGACTCTCCAGACAGTAAGATACATAGAGACTCTCCAGACAGATACATAGAGACTCTCCAGACAGATACATAGACTCTCCAGACAGTAAGATACATAGAGACTCTCCAGACAGATACATAGAGACTCTCCAGACAGTAAGATACATAGATACTCTCCAGACAGTAAGATACATAGAGACTCTCCAGACAGATACATAGAGACACTCCAGACAGTAAGATACATAGAGACTCTCCAGACAGTAAGATACACAGAGACTCTCCAGACAGTAAGATACATATAGACTCTCCAGACAGATACATAGAGACTCTCCAGACAGATACATAGAGACTCTCCAGACAGGTACATAGAGACTCTCCAGACAGTAAGATACACAGAGACTCTCCAGACAGTAAGATACATAGAGACTCTCCAGACAGATACATAGAGACTCTCCAGACAGATACATAGAGACTCTCCAGACAGATACATAGAGACTTTCCAGACAGATACATAGAGACTCTCCAGACAGATACATAGAGACTCTCCAGACAGGTACATAGAGACTCTCCAGACAGTAAGATACACAGAGACTCTCCAGACAGTAAGATACATAGAGACTCTCCAGACAGATACATAGAGACTCTCCAGACAGATACATAGAGACTCTCCAGACAGATACATAGAGACTTTCCAGACAGATACATAGAGACTCTCCAGACAGATACATAGAGACTCTCCAGACAGATACATAGAGACTCTCCAGACAGTAAGGTACATAGAGACTCTCCAGACAGTAAGGTACATAGAGACTCTCCAGACAGATACATAGAGACTCTCCAGACAGTAAGGTACATAGAGACTCTCCAGACAGTAAGATACATAGAGACTCTCCAGACAGTAATATACATAGAGACTCTCCAGACAGATACATAGAGACTCTCCAGACAGTAAGGTACATAGAGACTCTCCAGACAGTAAGATACATAGAGACTCTCCAGACAGTAAGATACATAGACTCTCCAGACAGTAAGATACATAGAGACTCTCCAGACAGATACATAGAGACTCTCCAGACAGTAAGATACATAGATACTCTCCAGACAGTAAGATACATAGAGACTCTCCAGACAGTAAGATACATAGAGACACTCCAGACAGTAAGATGCATAGAGACTCTCCAGACAGTAAGATACACAGAGACTCTCCAGACAGTAAGATACATATAGACTCTCCAGACAGATACATAGAGACTCTCCAGACAGATACATAGAGACTCTCCAGACAGGTACATAGAGACTCTCCAGACAGTAAGATACACAGAGACTCTCCAGACAGTAAGATACATAGAGACTCTCCAGACAGATACATAGAGACTCTCCAGACAGATACATAGAGACTCTCCAGACAGTAAGATACATAGAGACTCTCCAGACAGTAAGATACATAGAGACTCTCCAGACAGATACATAGAGATTCTCCAGACAGTAAGATACATAGAGACTCTCCAGAAAGTAAGGTACATAGAGACTCTCCAGACAGATACATAGAGACTCTCCAGACAGTAAGATACATAGAGATTCTCCAGACATAGTAAGATACATAGAGACTCTCCAGACAGTAAGATACATAGAGACTCTCCAGACAGTAAGATACATAGAGACTCTCCAGACAGTAAGGTATATAGAGACTCTCCAGACAGTAAGATACATAGAGACTCTCCAGACAGATACATAGAGACTCTCTATACAGATACATAGAGACTCTCCAGACAGTAAGATACATAGAGACTCTCCAGACAGATACATAGAGACTCTCCAGACAGATACATAGACTCTCCAGACAGTAAGATACATAGAGACTCTCCAGACAGATACATAGAGACTCTCCAGACAGTAAGATACATAGATACTCTCCAGACAGTAAGATACATAGAGACTCTCCAGACAGATACATAGAGACACTCCAGACAGTAAGATACATAGAGACTCTCCAGACAGTAAGATACATAGAGACTCTCCAGACAGTAAGATACATAGAGACTCTCCAGACAGATACATAGAGACTCTCCAGACAGATACATAGAGACTCTCCAGACAGTAAGATACATAGAGACTCTCCAGACAGTAAGATACATAGACTCTCCAGACAGATACATAGAGATTCTCCAGACAGTAAGATACATAGAGACTCTCCAGAAAGTAAGGTACATAGAGACTCTCCAGACAGATACATAGAGACTCTCCAGACAGTAAGATACATAGAGATTCTCCAGACATAGTAAGATACATAGAGACTCTCCAGACAGTAAGATACATAGAGACTCTCCAGACAGTAAGATACATAGAGACTCTCCAGACAGTAAGGTATATAGAGACTCTCCAGACAGTAAGATACATAGAGACTCTCCAGACAGTAAGATACATAGAGAATCTCCAGACAGATACATAGAGACTCTCCAGACAGTAAGATACATAGAGACTCCCCAGACAGATACATAGAGACTCTCCAGACAGATACATAGACTCTCCAGACAGTAAGATACATAGAGACTCTCCAGACAGATACATAGAGACTCTCCAGACAGTAAGATACATAGATACTCTCCAGACAGTAAGATACATAGAGACTCTCCAGACAGATACATAGAGACACTCCAGACAGTAAGATACATAGAGACTCTCCAGACAGATACATAGAGACTCTCCAGACAGTAAGATACATAGAGATTCTCCAGACATAGTAAGATACATAGAGACTCTCCAGACAGTAAGATACATAGAGACTCTCCAGACAGTAAGATACATAGAGACTCTCCAGACAGTAAGGTATATAGAGACTCTCCAGACAGTAAGATACATAGAGACTCTCCAGACAGTAAGATACATAGAGAATCTCCAGACAGATACATAGAGACTCTCCAGACAGTAAGATACATAGAGACTCTCCAGACAGATACATAGAGACTCTCCAGACAGATACATAGACTCTCCAGACAGTAAGATACATAGAGACTCTCCAGACAGATACATAGAGACTCTCCAGACAGTAAGATACATAGATACTCTCCAGACAGTAAGATACATAGAGACTCTCCAGACAGATACATAGAGACACTCCAGACAGTAAGATACATAGAGACTCTCCAGACAGTAAGATACACAGAGACTCTCCAGACAGTAAGATACATATAGACTCTCCAGACAGATACATAGAGACTCTCCAGACAGATACATAGAGACTCTCCAGACAGGTACATAGAGACTCTCCAGACAGTAAGATACACAGAGACTCTCCAGACAGTAAGATACATAGAGACTCTCCAGACAGATACATAGAGACTCTCCAGACAGATACATAGAGACTCTCCAGACAGATACATAGAGACTTTCCAGACAGATACATAGAGACTCTCCAGACAGATACATAGAGACTCTCCAGACAGGTACATAGAGACTCTCCAGACAGTAAGATACACAGAGACTCTCCAGACAGTAAGATACATAGAGACTCTCCAGACAGATACATAGAGACTCTCCAGACAGATACATAGAGACTCTCCAGACAGATACATAGAGACTTTCCAGACAGATACATAGAGACTCTCCAGACAGATACATAGAGACTCTCCAGACAGATACATAGAGACTCTCCAGACAGTAAGATACATAGAGACTCTCCAGACAGTAAGGTACATAGAGACTCTCCAGACAGATACATAGAGACTCTCCAGACAGTAAGGTACATAGAGACTCTCCAGACAGTAAGATACATAGAGACTCTCCAGACAGTAATATACATAGAGACTCTCCAGACAGATACATAGAGACTCTCCAGACAGTAAGATACATAGAGATTCTCCAGACATAGTAAGATACATAGAGACTCTCCAGACAGTAAGATACATAGAGACTCTCCAGACAGTAAGATACATAGAGACTCTCCAGACAGTAAGGTATATAGAGACTCTCCAGACAGTAAGATACATAGAGACTCTCCAGACAGTAAGATACATAGAGAATCTCCAGACAGATACATAGAGACTCTCCAGACAGTAAGATACATAGAGACTCCCCAGACAGATACATAGAGACTCTCCAGACAGATACATAGACTCTCCAGACAGTAAGATACATAGAGACTCTCCAGACAGATACATAGAGACTCTCCAGACAGTAAGATACATAGATACTCTCCAGACAGTAAGATACATAGAGACTCTCCAGACAGATACATAGAGACACTCCAGACAGTAAGATACATAGAGACTCTCCAGACAGATACATAGAGACTCTCCAGACAGTAAGATACATAGAGATTCTCCAGACATAGTAAGATACATAGAGACTCTCCAGACAGTAAGATACATAGAGACTCTCCAGACAGTAAGATACATAGAGACTCTCCAGACAGTAAGGTATATAGAGACTCTCCAGACAGTAAGATACATAGAGACTCTCCAGACAGTAAGATACATAGAGAATCTCCAGACAGATACATAGAGACTCTCCAGACAGTAAGATACATAGAGACTCTCCAGACAGATACATAGAGACTCTCCAGACAGATACATAGACTCTCCAGACAGTAAGATACATAGAGACTCTCCAGACAGATACATAGAGACTCTCCAGACAGTAAGATACATAGATACTCTCCAGACAGTAAGATACATAGAGACTCTCCAGACAGATACATAGAGACACTCCAGACAGTAAGATACATAGAGACTCTCCAGACAGTAAGATACACAGAGACTCTCCAGACAGTAAGATACATATAGACTCTCCAGACAGATACATAGAGACTCTCCAGACAGATACATAGAGACTCTCCAGACAGGTACATAGAGACTCTCCAGACAGTAAGATACACAGAGACTCTCCAGACAGTAAGATACATAGAGACTCTCCAGACAGATACATAGAGACTCTCCAGACAGATACATAGAGACTCTCCAGACAGATACATAGAGACTTTCCAGACAGATACATAGAGACTCTCCAGACAGATACATAGAGACTCTCCAGACAGGTACATAGAGACTCTCCAGACAGTAAGATACACAGAGACTCTCCAGACAGTAAGATACATAGAGACTCTCCAGACAGATACATAGAGACTCTCCAGACAGATACATAGAGACTCTCCAGACAGATACATAGAGACTTTCCAGACAGATACATAGAGACTCTCCAGACAGATACATAGAGACTCTCCAGACAGATACATAGAGACTCTCCAGACAGTAAGATACATAGAGACTCTCCAGACAGTAAGGTACATAGAGACTCTCCAGACAGATACATAGAGACTCTCCAGACAGTAAGGTACATAGAGACTCTCCAGACAGTAAGATACATAGAGACTCTCCAGACAGTAATATACATAGAGACTCTCCAGACAGATACATAGAGACTCTCCAGACAGTAAGGTACATAGAGACTCTCCAGACAGTAAGATACATAGAGACTCTCCAGACAGTAAGATACATAGACTCTCCAGACAGTAAGATACATAGAGACTCTCCAGACAGATACATAGAGACTCTCCAGACAGTAAGATACATAGATACTCTCCAGACAGTAAGATACATAGAGACTCTCCAGACAGTAAGATACATAGAGACACTCCAGACAGTAAGATGCATAGAGACTCTCCAGACAGTAAGATACACAGAGACTCTCCAGACAGTAAGATACATATAGACTCTCCAGACAGATACATAGAGACTCTCCAGACAGATACATAGAGACTCTCCAGACAGGTACATAGAGACTCTCCAGACAGTAAGATACACAGAGACTCTCCAGACAGTAAGATACATAGAGACTCTCCAGACAGATACATAGAGACTCTCCAGACAGATACATAGAGACTCTCCAGACAGGTACATAGAGACTCTCCAGACAGTAAGATACACAGAGACTCTCCAGACAGTAAGATACATAGAGACTCTCCAGACAGATACATAGAGACTCTCCAGACAGATACATAGAGACTCTCCAGACAGATACATAGAGACTTTCCAGACAGATACATAGAGACTCTCCAGACAGATACATAGAGACTCTCCAGACAGGTACATAGAGACTCTCCAGACAGTAAGATACACAGAGACTCTCCAGACAGTAAGATACATAGAGACTCTCCAGACAGATACATAGAGACTCTCCAGACAGATACATAGAGACTCTCCAGACAGATACATAGAGACTTTCCAGACAGATACATAGAGACTCTCCAGACAGATACATAGAGACTCTCCAGACAGATACATAGAGACTCTCCAGACAGTAAGATACATAGAGACTCTCCAGACAGTAAGGTACATAGAGACTCTCCAGACAGATACATAGAGACTCTCCAGACAGTAAGGTACATAGAGACTCTCCAGACAGTAAGATACATAGAGACTCTCCAGACAGTAATATACATAGAGACTCTCCAGACAGATACATAGAGACTCTCCAGACAGTAAGGTACATAGAGACTCTCCAGACAGTAAGATACATAGAGACTCTCCAGACAGTAAGATACATAGACTCTCCAGACAGTAAGATACATAGAGACTCTCCAGACAGATACATAGACTCTCCAGACAGTAAGATACATAGATACTCTCCAGACAGTAAGATACATAGAGACTCTCCAGACAGTAAGATACATAGAGACACTCCAGACAGTAAGATGCATAGAGACTCTCCAGACAGTAAGATACACAGAGACTCTCCAGACAGTAAGATACATATAGACTCTCCAGACAGATACATAGAGACTCTCCAGACAGATACATAGAGACTCTCCAGACAGGTACATAGAGACTCTCCAGACAGTAAGATACACAGAGACTCTCCAGACAGTAAGATACATAGAGACTCTCCAGACAGATACATAGAGACGCTCCAGACAGATACATAGAGACTCTCCAGACAGATACATAGAGACTTTCCAGACAGATACATAGAGACTCTCCAGACAGATACATAGAGACTCTCCAGACAGGTACATAGAGACTCTCCAGACAGTAAGATACACAGAGACTCTCCAGACAGTAAGATACATAGAGACTCTCCAGACAGATACATAGAGACTCTCCAGACAGATACATAGAGACTCTCCAGACAGATACATAGAGACTTTCCAGACAGATACATAGAGACTCTCCAGACAGATACATAGAGACTCTCCAGACAGATACATAGAGACTCTCCAGACAGTAAGATACATAGAGACTCTCCAGACAGTAAGGTACATAGAGACTCTCCAGACAGATACATAGAGACTCTCCAGACAGTAAGGTACATAGAGACTCTCCAGACAGTAAGATACATAGAGACTCTCCAGACAGTAATATACATAGAGACTCTCCAGACAGATACATAGAGACTCTCCAGACAGTAAGGTACATAGAGACTCTCCAGACAGTAAGATACATAGAGACTCTCCAGACAGTAAGATACATAGACTCTCCAGACAGTAAGATACATAGAGACTCTCCAGACAGATACATAGAGACTCTCCAGACAGTAAGATACATAGATACTCTCCAGACAGTAAGATACATAGAGACTCTCCAGACAGTAAGATACATAGAGACACTCCAGACAGTAAGATGCATAGAGACTCTCCAGACAGTAAGATACACAGAGACTCTCCAGACAGTAAGATACATATAGACTCTCCAGACAGATACATAGAGACTCTCCAGACAGATACATAGAGACTCTCCAGACAGGTACATAGAGACTCTCCAGACAGTAAGATACACAGAGACTCTCCAGACAGTAAGATACATAGAGACTCTCCAGACAGATACATAGAGACTCTCCAGACAGATACATAGAGACTCTCCAGACAGATACATAGAGACTCTCCAGACAGATACATAGAGACTTTCCAGACAGATACATAGAGACTCTCCAGACAGATACATAGAGACTCTCCAGACAGTAAGGTACATAGAGACTCTCCAGACAGATACATAGAGACTCTCCAGACAGATACATAGAGACTCTCCAGACAGATAGATAGAGACTCTCCAGACAGGTACATAGAGACTCTCCAGACAGTAAGGTACATAGAGACTCTCCAGACAGATACATAGAGACTCTCCAGACATATACATAGAGACTCTCCAGACAGTAAGGTACATAGAGACTCTCCAGACAGTAAGGTACATAGAGACTCTCCAGACAGTAAGATACATAGAGACTCTCCAGACAGTAAGATACATAGAGACTCTCCAGACAGATACATAGAGACTCTCCAGACAGTAAGATACATAGATATTCTCCAGACAGTAAGATACATAGAGACTCTCCAGACAGATACATAGAGACTCTCCAGACAGATACATAGAGACTCTCCAGACAGATACATAGAGACTCTCCAGACATATACATAGAGACTCTCCAGACAGATACATAGAGAATCTCCAGACAGTAAGATACATAGAGACTCTCCAGACAGTAAGGTACATAGAGACTCTCCAGACAGATACATAGAGACTCTCCAGACAGTAAGATACATAGAGACTCTCCAGACAGGTACATAGAGACTCTCCAGACAGTAAGATACACAGAGACTCTCCAGACAGTAAGATACATAGAGACTCTCCAGACAGATACATAGAGACTCTCCAGACAGATACATAGAGACTCTCCAGACAGATACATAGAGACTTTCCAGACAGATACATAGAGACTCTCCAGACAGATACATAGAGACTCTCCAGACAGATACATAGAGACTCTCCAGACAGTAAGATACATAGAGACTCTCCAGACAGTAAGGTACATAGAGACTCTCCAGACAGATACATAGAGACTCTCCAGACAGTAAGGTACATAGAGACTCTCCAGACAGTAAGATACATAGAGACTCTCCAGACAGTAATATACATAGAGACTCTCCAGACAGATACATAGAGACTCTCCAGACAGTAAGGTACATAGAGACTCTCCAGACAGTAAGATACATAGAGACTCTCCAGACAGTAAGATACATAGACTCTCCAGACAGTAAGATACATAGACTCTCCAGACAGTAAGATACATAGAGACTCTCCAGACAGATACATAGAGACTCTCCAGACAGTAAGATACATAGATACTCTCCAGACAGTAAGATACATAGAGACTCTCCAGACAGTAAGATACATAGAGACACTCCAGACAGTAAGATGCATAGAGACTCTCCAGACAGTAAGATACACAGAGACTCTCCAGACAGTAAGATACATATAGACTCTCCAGACAGATACATAGAGACTCTCCAGACAGATACATAGAGACTCTCCAGACAGGTACATAGAGACTCTCCAGACAGTAAGATACACAGAGACTCTCCAGACAGTAAGATACATAGAGACTCTCCAGACAGATACATAGAGACTCTCCAGACAGATACATAGAGACTCTCCAGACAGATACATAGAGACTCTCCAGACAGATACATAGAGACTTTCCAGACAGATACATAGAGACTCTCCAGACAGATACATAGAGACTCTCCAGACAGTAAGGTACATAGAGACTCTCCAGACAGATACATAGAGACTCTCCAGACAGATACATAGAGACTCTCCAGACAGATAGATAGAGACTCTCCAGACAGGTACATAGAGACTCTCCAGACAGTAAGGTACATAGAGACTCTCCAGACAGATACATAGAGACTCTCCAGACATATACATAGAGACTCTCCAGACAGTAAGGTACATAGAGACTCTCCAGACAGTAAGGTACATAGAGACTCTCCAGACAGTAAGATACATAGAGACTCTCCAGACAGTAAGATACATAGAGACTCTCCAGACAGATACATAGAGACTCTCCAGACAGTAAGATACATAGATATTCTCCAGACAGTAAGATACATAGAGACTCTCCAGACAGATACATAGAGACTCTCCAGACAGATACATAGAGACTCTCCAGACAGATACATAGAGACTCTCCAGACATATACATAGAGACTCTCCAGACAGATACATAGAGAATCTCCAGACAGTAAGATACATAGAGACTCTCCAGACAGTAAGGTACATAGAGACTCTCCAGACAGATACATAGAGACTCTCCAGACAGTAAGATACATAGAGACTCTCCAGACAGATACATAGAGACTCTCCAGACAGTAAGATACATAGATATTCTCCAGACAGTAAGATACATAGAGACTCTCCAGACAGATACATAGAGACTCTCCAGACAGTAAGATACATAGAGACTCTCCAGACAGTAAGATACACAGAGACTCTCCAGACAGTAAGATACATAGAGACTCTCCAGACAGATACATAGAGACTCTCCAGACAGATACATAGAGACTCTCCAGACAGGTACATAGAGACTCTCCAGACAGTAAGATACACAGAGACTCTCCAGACAGTAATATACATAGAGACTCTCCAGACAGATACATAGAGACTCTCCAGACAGATACATAGAGACTCTCCAGACAGATACATAGAGACTCTCCAGACAGATACATAGAGACTCTCCAGACAGGTACATAGAGACTCTCCAGACAGTAAGGTACATAGAGACTCTCCAGACAGATACATAGAGACTCTCCAGACAGGTACATAGAGACTCTCCAGACAGATACATAGAGACTCTCCAGACAGTAAGATACATAGAGACTCTCCAGACAGTAAGATACATAGAGACTCTCCAGACAGTAAGATACACAGAGACTCTCCAGACAGTAAGATACATAGAGACTCTCCAGACAGATACATAGAGACTCTCCAGACAGATACATAGAGACTCTCCAGACAGGTACATAGAGACTCTCCAGACAGTAAGATACATAGAGACTCTCTATACAGTAAGGTACATAGAGACTCTCCAGACAGATACATAGACTCTCCAGACAGTAAGATACATCGAGACTCTCCAGACAGAAACATAGAGACTCTCTATACAGTAAGATACATAGAGACTCTCCAGACAGTAAGATACATAGAGACTCTCCAGACAGTAAGATACATAGAGACTCTCCAGACAGTAAGATACATAGAGACTCTCCAGACAGTAAGGTACATAGAGACTCTCCAGACAGATACCTAGAGACTCTCCAGACAGTAATATACATAGATACTCTCCAGACAGATACATAGAGACTCTCCAGACAGTAAGATACATAGAGACTCTCCAGACAGATACATAGAGACTCTCCAGACAGATACATAGAGACTCTCCAGACAGTAAGATACATAGAGACTCTCCAGACAGATACATAGAGACTCTCCAGACAGTAAGGTACATAGAGACTCTCCAGACAGTAAGGTACATAGAGACTATCCAGACAGTAAGGTACATAGAGACTCTCCAGACAGTAAGGTACATAGAGACTCTCCAGTGAGTAAAGTACATAGACTCTCCAGACAGATACATAGAGACTCTCCAGACAGATACATAGAGACTCTCCAGACAGTAAGATACATAGAGACTCCAGACAGTAAGGTACATAGAGACTCTCCAGTGAGTAAAGTACATAGACTCTCCAGACAGATACATAGAGACTCTCCAGACAGATACATAGAGACTCTCCAGACAGGTACATAGAGACTCTCCAGACAGTAAGATACACAGAGACTCTCCAGACAGTAAGATACATAGAGACTCTCCAGACAGATACATAGAGACTCTCCAGACAGATACATAGAGACTCTCCAGACAGTAAGGTACATAGAGACTCTCCAGACAGATACATAGAGACTCTCCAGACAGTACGATACATAGATACTCTCCAGACAGATACATAGAGATTCTCCAGACAGTAAGATACATAGAGACTCTCCAGACAGATACATAGAGACTCTCCAGACAGATACATAGAGACTCTCCAGACAGTAAGATACATAGAGACTCTCCAGACAGATACATAGAGACTCTCCAGACAGTAAGGTACATAGAGACTCTCCAGTGAGTAAAGTACATAGACTCTCCAGACAGATACATAGAGACTCTCCAGACAGTAAGGTACATAGAGACTCTCCAGACAGTAAGGTACATAGAGACTCTCCAGACAGTAAGGTACATAGAGACTCTCCAGACAGATACATAGAGACTCTCCAGACAGATACATAGAGACTCTCCAGGCAGATACATAGAGATTCCCCAGACAGTAAGATACATAGAGACTCTCCAGACAGTAAGATACACAGAGACTCTCCAGACAGTAAGATACATAGAGACTCTCCAGACAGATACATAGAGACTCTCCAGACAGATACATAGAGACTCTCCAGACAGGTACATAGAGACTCTACAGACAGTAAGATACACAGAGACTCTCCAGACAGTAAGATACATAGAGACTCTCCAGACAGTAAGATACATAGAGACTCTCCAGACAGTAAGATACATAGAGACTCTCCAGACAGATACATAGAGACTCTCCAGACAGATACATAGAGACTCTCCAGACAGGTACATAGAGACTCTCCAGACAGTAAGGTACATAGAGACTCTCCAGACAGATACATAGAGACTCTCCAGACAGGTACATAGAGACTCTCCAGACAGATACATAGAGACTCTCCAGACAGATACATAGAGACTCTCCAGACAGATACATAGACTCTCCAGACAGTAAGATACATAGAGACTCTCTATACAGTAAGTTACATAGAGACTCTCCATACAGTAAGGTATATAGAGACTCTCCAGACAGTAAGGTACATAGAGACTCTCCATACAGTAAGATACATAGAGACTCTCCAGACAGTAAGGTATATAGAGACTCTCCAGACAGATACATAGACTCTCCATACAGTAAGGTACATAGAGACTCTCCAGACAGTAAGGTACATAGAGACTCTCCAGACAGGTACATAGAGACTATCCATACAGTAAGATACATAGAGACTCTCCAGACAGGTACATAGAGAATCTCCAGACAGGTACATAGAGACTCTCCAGACAGGTACATAGAGAATCTCCAGACAGGTACATAGAGACTCTCCAGACAGTAAGGTACATAGAGACTCTCCAGACAGATACATAGAGACTCTCCAGACAGATACATAGAGACTCTCCAGACAGGTATATAGAGACTCTCCAGACAGATACATAGCGACTCTCCAGACAGTAAGGTACATAGAGACTCTCCAGACAGTAAGGTACATAGAGACTCTCCAGACAGATACATAGAGACTCTCCAGACAGGTATATAGAGACTCTCCAGACAGATACATAGAGACTCTCCAGACAGTAAGGTACATAGAGACTCTCCAGACAGATACATAGAGACTCTCCAGACAGATACATAGAGACTCTCCAGACAGGTATATAGAGACTCTCCAGACAGATACATAGCGACTCTCCAGACAGTAAGGTACATAGAGACTCTCCAGACAGTAAGGTACATAGAGACTCTCCAGACAGATACATAGAGACTCTCCAGACAGGTATATAGAGACTCTCCAGACAGATACATAGAGACTCTCCAGACAGTAAGATACATAGAGACTCTCCAGACAGATACATAGAGACTCTCCAGACAGTAAAGTACATAGACTGTCCAGACAGATACATAGAGACTCTCCAGACAGTAAGATACATAGAGACTCTCCAGACAGTAAGGTACATAGAGACTCTCCAGACAGTAAGGTACATAGAGACTCTCCAGACAGATACATAGAGACTCTCCAGACAGATACATAGAGACTCTCCAGACAGATACATAGAGACTCTCCAGACAGTAAGATACATAGACTCTCCAGACAGTAAGATACACAGAGACTCTCCAGACAGGTACATAGAGACTCTCCAGACAGATACATAGAGACTCTCCAGACAGATACATAGAGACTCTCCAGAAAGATACATAGAGACTCTCCAGACAGTAAGGTACATAGAGACTCTCCAGACAGGTACATAGAGACTCTCCAGACAGGTACATAGAGACTCTCCAGACAGATACATAGAGACTCTCCAGACAGTAAGATACATAGAGACTCTCCAGACAGTAAGATACATAGAGACTCTCCAGACAGTAAGATACACAGAGACTCTCCAGACAGATACATAGAGACTCTCCAGACAGATACATAGAGACTCTCCAGACAGATACATAGAGACTCTCCAGACAGGTACATAGAGACTCTCCAGACAGTAAGATACATAGAGACTCTCTATACAGTAAGGTACATAGATACTCTCCAGACAGATACATAGAGACTCTCCAGACAGTAAGATACATAGAGACTCTCCAGACAGAAACATAGAGACTCTCTATACAGTAAGATACATAGAGACTCTCCAGACAGTAAGATACATAGAGACTCTCCAGACAGTAAGATACATAGAGACTCTCCAGACAGTAAGATACATAGAGACTCTCCAGACAGTAAGGTACATAATAATAATATAATAATATATGCCATTTAGCGGACGCTTTTATCCAAAGCGACTTACAGTCATGTGTGCATACATTCTACGTATGGGTGGTCCCGGGAATCGAACCCACTACCCTGGCGTTACAAGCACCATGCTCTACCAACTGAGCTACAGAAGGACCATATAGACCATATAGACATAGAGACGCTCCAGACAGTAAGGTACATAGAGACTCTCCAGACAGATACATAGAGACTCTCCAGACAGTAAGGTACATAGAGACTCTCCAGACAGTAAGGTACATAGAGACTCTCCAGACTGTAAGATACATAGATACTCTCCAGACAGATACACAGAGACTCTCCAGACAGCAAGATACATACGTGGTCCTTCTGTAGCTCAGTTGGTAGAGCATGGCGCTTGTAACGCCAGGGTAGTGGGTTCAATCCCCGGGACCACCCATACGTAGAATGTATGCACACATGGCTGTAAGTCGCTTTGGATAAAAGCGTCTGCTAAATGGCATATATTATATATTATTATATATTATTATTATTATATATTACATAGAGACTCTCCAGACAGATACATAGAGACTCTCCAGACAGATGCATAGAGACTCTCCAGTGAGTAAAGTACATAGACTCTCCAGACAGATACATAGAGACTCTCCAGACAGTAAGGTACATAGAGACTCTCCAGACAGTAAGGTACATAGAGACTCTCCAGACAGTAAGGTACATAGAGACTCTCCAGACAGTAAGGTACATACAGACTCTCCAGACAGATACATAGAGACTCTCCAGACAGATACATAGAGACTCTCCAGGCAGATACATAGATACTCTCCAGACAGTAAGATACATAGAGACTCTCCAGACAGTAAGATACACAGAGACTCTCCAGACAGTAAGATACATAGAGACTCTCCAGACAGATACATAGAGGCTCTCCAGACAGATACATAGAGACTCTCCAGACAGTAAGATACACAGAGACTCTCCAGACAGTAAGATACATAGAGACTCTCCAGACAGGTACATAGAGACTCTCCAGACAGTAAGGTACATAGAGACTCTCCAGACAGATACATAGAGACTCTCCAGACAGGTACATAGAGACTCTCCAGACAGTAAGATACACAGAGACTCTCCAGACAGTAAGATACATAGAGACTCTCCAGACAGGTACATAGAGACTCTCCAGACAGTAAGGTACATAGAGACTCTCCAGACAGATACATAGAGACTCTCCAGACAGATACATAGAGACTCTCCCGACAGATACATAGAGACTCTCCAGACAGATACATAGAGAATCTCCAGACAGTAAGGTACATAGAGACTCTCCAGACAGATACATAGAGACTCTCCAGATAGATACATAGAGACTCTCCAGACAGTAAGATACATAGAGACTCTCCAGACAGTAAGATACATAGAGAATCTCCAGACAGTAAGGTACATAGAGACTCTCCAGACAGTAAGGTACATAGAGACTCTCCAGACAGTAAGGTACATAGAGACTCTCCAGACAGTAAGATACACAGAGACTCTCCAGACAGTAAGATACATAGAGACTCTCCAGACAGATACATAGAGGCTCTCCAGACAGATACATAGAGACTCTCCAGACAGTAAGATACACAGAGACTCTCCAGACAGTAAGATACATAGAGACTCTCCAGACAGGTACATAGAGACTCTCCAGACAGTAAGGTACATAGAGACTCTCCAGACAGATACATAGAGACTCTCCAGACAGGTACATAGAGACTCTCCAGACAGTAAGATACACAGAGACTCTCCAGACAGTAAGATACATAGAGACTCTCCAGACAGGTACATAGAGACTCTCCAGACAGTAAGGTACATAGAGACTCTCCAGACAGATACATAGAGACTCTCCAGACAGATACATAGAGACTCTCACGACAGATACATAGAGACTCTCCAGACAGATACATAGAGAATCTCCAGACAGTAAGGTACATAGAGACTCTCCAGACAGATACATAGAGACTCTCCAGATAGATACATAGAGACTCTCCAGACAGTAAGATACATAGAGACTCTCCAGACAGTAAGATACATAGAGAATCTCCAGACAGTAAGGTACATAGAGACTCTCCAGACAGTAAGGTACATAGAGACTCTCCAGACAGTAAGGTACATAGAGACTCTCCAGACAGATACATAGAGACTCTCCAGACAGTAAGATACATAGAGACTCTCCAGACAGTAAGATACATAGAGACTCTCCAGACAGAGACTCTCCAGACAGATACATAGAGACTCTCCAGACAGTAAGGTACATAGAGACTCTCCAGACAGATACATAGAGACTCTCCAGACAGATACATAGAGAATCTCCAGACAGTAAGGTACATAGAGACTCTCCAGACAGTAAGATACATAGAGACTCTCCAGACAGTAAGATACATAGAGACTCTCCAGACAGATACATAGAGACTCTCCAGACAGTAAGGTACATAGAGACTCTCCAGACAGTAAGGTACATAGAGACTCTCCAGACAGTAAGGTACATAGAGACTCTCCAGACAGATACATAGAGACTCTCCAGACAGTAAGATACATAGAGACTCTCCAGACAGTAAGATACATAGAGACTCTCCAGACAGTAAGGTACATAGAGACTCTCCAGACAGATACATAGAGACTCTCCAGACAGTAAGGTACATAGAGACTCTCCAGACAGATACATAGACTCTCCAGGCAGTAAGATACATAGAGACTCTCCAGACAGTAAGATACATAGACTCTCCAGACAGTAAGATACATAGAGACTCTCCAGACAGATACATAGAGACTCTCCAGACAGATACATAGAGACTCTCCAGACAGTAAGATACATAGATACTCTCCAGACAGTAAGATACATAGAGACTCTCCAGACAGATACATAGAGACACTCCAGACAGATACATAGAGACTCTCCAGACAGATACATAGAGACTCTCCAGACAGTAAGATACATAGATACTCTCCAGACAGTAAGATACATAGAGACTCTCCAGACAGATACATAGAGACACTCCAGACAGTAAGATACATAGAGACTCTCCAGACAGTAAGATACATAGAGACTCTCCAGACAGATACATAGAGACTCTCCAGACAGTAAGGTACATAGAGACTCTCCAGGCAGTAAGATACATAGAGACTCTCCAGACAGTAAGATACATAGACTCTCCAGACAGTAAGATACATAGAGACTCTCCAGACAGTAAGATACATAGAGAATCTCCAGACAGTAAGGTACATAGAGACTCTCCAGACAGTAAGGTACATAGAGACTCTCCAGACAGTAAGGTACATAGAGACTCTCCAGACAGATACATAGAGACTCTCCAGACAGTAAGATACATAGAGACTCTCCAGACAGTAAGATACATAGAGACTCTCCAGAGAGTAAGGTACATAGAGACTCTCCAGACAGATACATAGAGACTCTCCAGACAGTAAGGTACATAGAGACTCTCCAGACAGATACATAGAGACTCTCCAGACAGATACATAGAGAATCTCCAGACAGTAAGGTACATAGAGACTCTCCAGACAGTAAGATACATAGAGACTCTCCAGACAGTAAGATACATAGAGACTCTCCAGACAGATACATAGAGACTCTCCAGACAGTAAGGTACATAGAGACTCTCCAGACAGTAAGGTACATAGAGACTCTCCAGACAGTAAGGTACATAGAGACTCTCCAGACAGATACATAGAGACTCTCCAGACAGTAAGATACATAGAGACTCTCCAGACAGTAAGATACATAGAGACTCTCCAGAGAGTAAGGTACATAGAGACTCTCCAGACAGATACATAGAGACTCTCCAGACAGTAAGGTACATAGAGACTCTCCAGACAGATACATAGACTCTCCAGGCAGTAAGATACATAGAGACTCTCCAGACAGTAAGATACATAGACTCTCCAGACAGTAAGATACATAGAGACTCTCCAGACAGATACATAGAGACTCTCCAGACAGATACATAGAGACTCTCCAGACAGTAAGATACATAGATACTCTCCAGACAGTAAGATACATAGAGACTCTCCAGACAGATACATAGAGACACTCCAGACAGATACATAGAGACTCTCCAGACAGATACATAGAGACTCTCCAGACAGTAAGATACATAGATACTCTCCAGACAGTAAGATACATAGAGACTCTCCAGACAGATACATAGAGACACTCCAGACAGTAAGATACATAGAGACTCTCCAGACAGTAAGATACATAGAGACTCTCCAGACAGATACATAGAGACTCTCCAGACAGTAAGGTACATAGAGACTCTCCAGGCAGTAAGATACATAGAGACTCTCCAGACAGTAAGATACATAGACTCTCCAGACAGTAAGATACATAGAGACTCTCCAGACAGATACATAGAGACTCTCCAGACAGATACATAGAGACTCTCCAGACAGTAAGATACATAGATACTCTCCAGGCAGTAAGATACATAGAGACTCTCCAGACAGATACATAGAGACACTCCAGACAGATACATAGAGACTCTCCAGACAGATACATAGAGACTCTCCAGACAGTAAGATACATAGATACTCTCCAGACAGTAAGATACATAGAGACTCTCCAGACAGATACATAGAGACACTCCAGACAGTAAGATACATAGAGACTCTCCAGACAGTAAGATACATAGAGACTCTCCAGACAGTAAGATACATATAGACTCTCCAGACAGATACATAGAGACTCTCCAGACAGATACATAGAGACTCTCCAGACAGGTACATAGAGACTCTCCAGACAGTAAGATACACAGAGACTCTCCAGACAGTAAGATACATAGAGACTCTCCAGACAGATACATAGAGACTCTCCAGACAGATACATAGAGACTTTCCAGACAGATACATAGAGACTCTCCAGACAGATACATAGAGACTCTCCAGACAGTAAGGTACATAGAGACTCTCCAGACAGATACATAGAGACTCTCCAGACAGATACATAGAGACTCTCCAGACAGATACATAGAGACTCTCCAGACAGATACATAGAGACTCTCCAGACAGGTACATAGAGACTCTCCAGACAGTAAGGTACATAGAGACTCTCCAGACAGATACATAGAGACTCTCCAGACAGATACATAGAGACTCTCCAGACAGATACATAGAGACTCTCCAGACAGATACATAGAGACTCTCCAGACAGTAAGGTACATAGAGACTCTCCAGACAGTAAGGTACATAGAGACTCTCCAGACAGATACATAGAGACTCTCCAGACAGATACATAGAGACTCTCCAGACAGTAAGATACATAGAGACTCTCCAGACAGTAAGGTACATAGAGACTCTCCAGACAGTAAGGTACATAGAGACTCTCCAGACAGATACATAGAGACTCTCCAGACAGATACATAGAGAATCTCCAGACAGTAAGGTACATAGAGACTCTCCAGACAGTAAGATACATAGAGACTCTCCAGACAGTAAGATACATAGAGACTCTCCAGACAGTAAGATACATAGAGACTCTCCAGACAGTAAGGTACATAGAGACTCTCCAGACAGTAAGATACATAGAGACTCTCCAGACAGTAAGATACATAGACTCTCCAGACAGTAAGATACATAGAGACTCTCCAGACAGATACATAGAGACTCTCCAGACAGATACATAGAGACTCTCCAGACAGTAAGATACATAGAGACTCTCCAGACAGTAAGATACATAGAGACTCTCCAGACAGTAAGATACACATAGACTCTCCAGACAGTAAGATACATAGAGACTCTCCAGACAGATACATAGAGACTCTCCAGACAGATACATAGAGACTCTCCAGACAGATACATAGAGACTCTCCAGACAGTAAGGTACATAGAGACTCTCCAGACAGATACATAGAGACTCTCCAGACAGATACATAGAGACTCTCCAGACAGATACATAGAGACTCTCCAGACAGTAAGGTACATAGAGACTCTCCAGACAGTAAGATACATAGAGACTCTCCAGACAGTAAGATACATAGAGACTCTCCAGACAGATACATAGAGACTCTCCAGACAGTAAGGTACATAGAGACTCTCCAGACAGTATGATACATAGAGACTTTCCAGACATTAAGATACATAGAGACTCTCCAGACAGGTACATAGAGACTCTCCAGACAGTAAGATACATAGAGACTCTCCAGACAGGTACATAGAGACTACAGTAGAGAGACTCTCCAGACAGTAAGATACATAGAGACTCTCCAGACAGTAAGATACATAGAGACTCTCCAGACAGGTACATAGAGACTCTCCAGACAGTAAGATACATAGAGACTCTCCAGACAGTAAGATACATAGAGAATCTCCAGACAGTAAGGTACATAGAGACTCTCCAGACAGTAAGGTACATAGAGACTCTCCAGACAGTAAGGTACATAGAGACTCTCCAGACAGATACATAGAGACTCTCCAGACAGTAAGATACATAGAGACTCTCCAGACAGTAAGATACATAGAGACTCTCCAGAGAGTAAGGTACATAGAGACTCTCCAGACAGATACATAGAGACTCTCCAGACAGTAAGGTACATAGAGACTCTCCAGACAGATACATAGAGACTCTCCAGACAGATACATAGAGAATCTCCAGACAGTAAGGTACATAGAGACTCTCCAGACAGTAAGATACATAGAGACTCTCCAGACAGTAAGATACATAGAGACTCTCCAGACAGATACATAGAGACTCTCCAGACAGTAAGGTACATAGAGACTCTCCAGACAGTAAGGTACATAGAGACTCTCCAGACAGTAAGGTACATAGAGACTCTCCAGACAGATACATAGAGACTCTCCAGACAGTAAGATACATAGAGACTCTCCAGACAGTAAGATACATAGAGACTCTCCAGAGAGTAAGGTACATAGAGACTCTCCAGACAGATACATAGAGACTCTCCAGACAGTAAGGTACATAGAGACTCTCCAGACAGATACATAGACTCTCCAGGCAGTAAGATACATAGAGACTCTCCAGACAGTAAGATACATAGACTCTCCAGACAGTAAGATACATAGAGACTCTCCAGACAGATACATAGAGACTCTCCAGACAGATACATAGAGACTCTCCAGACAGTAAGATACATAGATACTCTCCAGACAGTAAGATACATAGAGACTCTCCAGACAGATACATAGAGACACTCCAGACAGATACATAGAGACTCTCCAGACAGATACATAGAGACTCTCCAGACAGTAAGATACATAGATACTCTCCAGACAGTAAGATACATAGAGACTCTCCAGACAGATACATAGAGACACTCCAGACAGTAAGATACATAGAGACTCTCCAGACAGTAAGATACATAGAGACTCTCCAGACAGATACATAGAGACTCTCCAGACAGTAAGGTACATAGAGACTCTCCAGGCAGTAAGATACATAGAGACTCTCCAGACAGTAAGATACATAGACTCTCCAGACAGTAAGATACATAGAGACTCTCCAGACAGATACATAGAGACTCTCCAGACAGATACATAGAGACTCTCCAGACAGTAAGATACATAGATACTCTCCAGGCAGTAAGATACATAGAGACTCTCCAGACAGATACATAGAGACACTCCAGACAGATACATAGAGACTCTCCAGACAGATACATAGAGACTCTCCAGACAGTAAGATACATAGATACTCTCCAGACAGTAAGATACATAGAGACTCTCCAGACAGATACATAGAGACACTCCAGACAGTAAGATACATAGAGACTCTCCAGACAGTAAGATACATAGAGACTCTCCAGACAGTAAGATACATATAGACTCTCCAGACAGATACATAGAGACTCTCCAGACAGATACATAGAGACTCTCCAGACAGGTACATAGAGACTCTCCAGACAGTAAGATACACAGAGACTCTCCAGACAGTAAGATACATAGAGACTCTCCAGACAGATACATAGAGACTCTCCAGACAGATACATAGAGACTTTCCAGACAGATACATAGAGACTCTCCAGACAGATACATAGAGACTCTCCAGACAGTAAGGTACATAGAGACTCTCCAGACAGATACATAGAGACTCTCCAGACAGATACATAGAGACTCTCCAGACAGATACATAGAGACTCTCCAGACAGATACATAGAGACTCTCCAGACAGGTACATAGAGACTCTCCAGACAGTAAGGTACATAGAGACTCTCCAGACAGATACATAGAGACTCTCCAGACAGATACATAGAGACTCTCACGACAGATACATAGAGACTCTCCAGACAGATACATAGAGAATCTCCAGACAGTAAGGTACATAGAGACTCTCCAGACAGTAAGGTACATAGAGACTCTCCAGACAGATACATAGAGACTCTCCAGACAGATACATAGAGACTCTCCAGACAGTAAGATACATAGAGACTCTCCAGACAGTAAGGTACATAGAGACTCTCCAGACAGTAAGGTACATAGAGACTCTCCAGACAGATACATAGAGACTCTCCAGACAGATACATAGAGAATCTCCAGACAGTAAGGTACATAGAGACTCTCCAGACAGTAAGATACATAGAGACTCTCCAGACAGTAAGATACATAGAGACTCTCCAGACAGTAAGATACATAGAGACTCTCCAGACAGTAAGGTACATAGAGACTCTCCAGACAGTAAGATACATAGAGACTCTCCAGACAGTAAGATACATAGACTCTCCAGACAGTAAGATACATAGAGACTCTCCAGACAGATACATAGAGACTCTCCAGACAGATACATAGAGACTCTCCTGACAGTAAGATACATAGAGACTCTCCAGACAGTAAGATACATAGAGACTCTCCAGACAGTAAGATACACATAGACTCTCCAGACAGTAAGATACATAGAGACTCTCCAGACAGATACATAGAGACTCTCCAGACAGATACATAGAGACTCTCCAGACAGATACATAGAGACTCTCCAGACAGTAAGGTACATAGAGACTCTCCAGACAGATACATAGAGACTCTCCAGACAGATACATAGAGACTCTCCAGACAGATACATAGAGACTCTCCAGACAGTAAGGTACATAGAGACTCTCCAGACAGTAAGATACATAGAGACTCTCCAGACAGTAAGATACATAGAGACTCTCCAGACAGATACATAGAGACTCTCCAGACAGTAAGTTACATAGAGACTCTCCAGACAGTAAGATACATAGAGACTCTCCAGACAGTAAGATACATAGAGACTCTCCAGACAGGTACATAGAGACTCTCCAGACAGTAAGATACATAGAGACTCTCCAGGTACATAGAGACTCTCCATACAGTAAGGTACATAGAGACTCTCCAGACAGTAAGATACATAGAGACTTTCCAGACAGGTACATAGAGACTCTCCAGACAGATACATAGAGACTCTCCAGACAGATACATAGAGACTCTCCAGACAGATACATAAAGACTCTCCAGACAGTAAGATACATAGAGACTCTCCAGACAGTAAGATACATAGAGACTCTCCAGACAGTAAGATACATAGAGACTCTCCAGACAGATACATAGAGACTCTCCAGACAGATACATAGAGACTCTCCAGACAGATACATAGAGACTCTCCAGACAGTAAGATACACAGAGACTCTCCAGACAGTAAGATACATAGAGACTCTCCAGACAGATACATAGAGACTCTCCAGACAGATACATAGAGACTCTCCAGACAGATACATAGAGACTCTCCAGACAGATACATAGAGACTCTCCAGACAGATACATAGACTCTCCAGACAGATACATAGAGACTCTCCAGACAGTAAGGTACATAGAGACTCTCCAGACAGATACATAGAGACTCTCCAGACAGATACATAGAGACTCTCCAGACAGATACATAGAGACTCTCCAGACAGTAAGGTACATAGAGACTCTCCAGACAGTAAGGTACATAGAGACTCTCCAGACAGTAAGATACATAGAGACTCTCCAGACAGTAAGATACATAGAGACTCTCCAGACAGGTACATAGAGACTCTCCAGACAGTAAGATACATAGAGACTCTCCAGACAGTAAGATACATAGAGAATCTCCAGACAGTAAGGTACATAGAGACTCTCCAGACAGTAAGGTACATAGAGACTCTCCAGACAGTAAGGTACATAGAGACTCTCCAGACAGATACATAGAGACTCTCCAGACAGTAAGATACATAGAGACTCTCCAGACAGTAAGATACATAGAGACTCTCCAGAGAGTAAGGTACATAGAGACTCTCCAGACAGATACATAGAGACTCTCCAGACAGTAAGGTACATAGAGACTCTCCAGACAGATACATAGAGACTCTCCAGACAGATACATAGAGAATCTCCAGACAGTAAGGTACATAGAGACTCTCCAGACAGTAAGATACATAGAGACTCTCCAGACAGTAAGATACATAGAGACTCTCCAGACAGATACATAGAGACTCTCCAGACAGTAAGGTACATAGAGACTCTCCAGACAGTAAGGTACATAGAGACTCTCCAGACAGTAAGGTACATAGAGACTCTCCAGACAGATACATAGAGACTCTCCAGACAGTAAGATACATAGAGACTCTCCAGACAGTAAGATACATAGAGACTCTCCAGAGAGTAAGGTACATAGAGACTCTCCAGACAGATACATAGAGACTCTCCAGACAGTAAGGTACATAGAGACTCTCCAGACAGATACATAGACTCTCCAGGCAGTAAGATACATAGAGACTCTCCAGACAGTAAGATACATAGACTCTCCAGACAGTAAGATACATAGAGACTCTCCAGACAGATACATAGAGACTCTCCAGACAGATACATAGAGACTCTCCAGACAGTAAGATACATAGATACTCTCCAGACAGTAAGATACATAGAGACTCTCCAGACAGATACATAGAGACACTCCAGACAGATACATAGAGACTCTCCAGACAGATACATAGAGACTCTCCAGACAGTAAGATACATAGATACTCTCCAGACAGTAAGATACATAGAGACTCTCCAGACAGATACATAGAGACACTCCAGACAGTAAGATACATAGAGACTCTCCAGACAGTAAGATACATAGAGACTCTCCAGACAGATACATAGAGACTCTCCAGACAGTAAGGTACATAGAGACTCTCCAGGCAGTAAGATACATAGAGACTCTCCAGACAGTAAGATACATAGACTCTCCAGACAGTAAGATACATAGAGACTCTCCAGACAGATACATAGAGACTCTCCAGACAGATACATAGAGACTCTCCAGACAGTAAGATACATAGATACTCTCCAGGCAGTAAGATACATAGAGACTCTCCAGACAGATACATAGAGACACTCCAGACAGATACATAGAGACTCTCCAGACAGATACATAGAGACTCTCCAGACAGTAAGATACATAGATACTCTCCAGACAGTAAGATACATAGAGACTCTCCAGACAGATACATAGAGACACTCCAGACAGTAAGATACATAGAGACTCTCCAGACAGTAAGATACATAGAGACTCTCCAGACAGTAAGATACATATAGACTCTCCAGACAGATACATAGAGACTCTCCAGACAGATACATAGAGACTCTCCAGACAGGTACATAGAGACTCTCCAGACAGTAAGATACACAGAGACTCTCCAGACAGTAAGATACATAGAGACTCTCCAGACAGATACATAGAGACTCTCCAGACAGATACATAGAGACTTTCCAGACAGATACATAGAGACTCTCCAGACAGATACATAGAGACTCTCCAGACAGTAAGGTACATAGAGACTCTCCAGACAGATACATAGAGACTCTCCAGACAGATACATAGAGACTCTCCAGACAGATACATAGAGACTCTCCAGACAGATACATAGAGACTCTCCAGACAGGTACATAGAGACTCTCCAGACAGTAAGGTACATAGAGACTCTCCAGACAGATACATAGAGACTCTCCAGACAGATACATAGAGACTCTCCAGACAGATACATAGAGACTCTCCAGACAGATACATAGAGAATCTCCAGACAGTAAGGTACATAGAGACTCTCCAGACAGTAAGGTACATAGAGACTCTCCAGACAGATACATAGAGACTCTCCAGACAGATACATAGAGACTCTCCAGACAGTAAGATACATAGAGACTCTCCAGACAGTAAGGTACATAGAGACTCTCCAGACAGTAAGGTACATAGAGACTCTCCAGACAGATACATAGAGACTCTCCAGACAGATACATAGAGAATCTCCAGACAGTAAGGTACATAGAGACTCTCCAGACAGTAAGATACATAGAGACTCTCCAGACAGTAAGATACATAGAGACTCTCCAGACAGTAAGATACATAGAGACTCTCCAGACAGTAAGGTACATAGAGACTCTCCAGACAGTAAGATACATAGAGACTCTCCAGACAGTAAGATACATAGACTCTCCAGACAGTAAGATACATAGAGACTCTCCAGACAGATACATAGAGACTCTCCAGACAGATACATAGAGACTCTCCTGACAGTAAGATACATAGAGACTCTCCAGACAGTAAGATACATAGAGACTCTCCAGACAGTAAGATACACATAGACTCTCCAGACAGTAAGATACATAGAGACTCTCCAGACAGATACATAGAGACTCTCCAGACAGATACATAGAGACTCTCCAGACAGATACATAGAGACTCTCCAGACAGTAAGGTACATAGAGACTCTCCAGACAGATACATAGAGACTCTCCAGACAGATACATAGAGACTCTCCAGACAGATACATAGAGACTCTCCAGACAGTAAGGTACATAGAGACTCTCCAGACAGTAAGATACATAGAGACTCTCCAGACAGTAAGATACATAGAGACTCTCCAGACAGATACATAGAGACTCTCCAGACAGTAAGTTACATAGAGACTCTCCAGACAGTAAGATACATAGAGACTCTCCAGACAGTAAGATACATAGAGACTCTCCAGACAGGTACATAGAGACTCTCCAGACAGTAAGATACATAGAGACTCTCCAGACAGGTACATAGAGACTCTCCATACAGTAAGGTACATAGAGACTCTCCAGACAGTAAGATACATAGAGACTTTCCAGACAGGTACATAGAGACTCTCCAGACAGATACATAGAGACTCTCCAGACAGATACATAGAGACTCTCCAGACAGATACATAAAGACTCTCCAGACAGTAAGATACATAGAGACTCTCCAGACAGTAAGATACATAGAGACTCTCCAGACAGTAAGATACATAGAGACTCTCCAGACAGATACATAGAGACTCTCCAGACAGATACATAGAGACTCTCCAGACAGATACATAGAGACTCTCCAGACAGTAAGATACACAGAGACTCTCCAGACAGTAAGATACATAGAGACTCTCCAGACAGATACATAGAGACTCTCCAGACAGATACATAGAGACTCTCCAGACAGATACATAGAGACTCTCCAGACAGATACATAGAGACTCTCCAGACAGATACATAGAGACTCTCCAGACAGATACATAGAGACTCTCCAGACAGTAAGGTACATAGAGACTCTCCAGACAGATACATAGAGACTCTCCAGACAGATACATAGAGACTCTCCAGACAGATACTTAGAGACTCTCCAGACAGTAAGGTACATAGAGACTCTCCAGACAGTAAGGTACATAGAGACTCTCCAGACAGTAAGATACATAGAGACTCTCCAGACAGTAAGATACATAGAGACTCTCCAGACAGGTACATAGAGACTCTCCAGACAGTAAGATACATAGAGACTCTCCAGACAGGTACATAGAGACTCTCCATACAGTAAGGTACATAGAGATTCTCCAGACAGTAAGATACATAGAGACTTTCCAGACAGGTACATAGAGACTCTCCAGACAGATACATAGAGACTCTCCAGACAGATACATAGAGACTCTCCAGACAGATACATAGAAACTCTCCAGACAGTAAGGTACATAGAGACTCTCCAGACAGTAAGATACATAGAGACTCTCCAGACAGGTACATAGAGACTCTCCAGACAGATACATAGAGACTCTCCAGACAGGTACATAGAGACTCTCCAGACAGTAAGGTACATAGAGACTCTCCAGACAGTAAGGTACATAGAGACTCTCCAGACAGGTACATAGAGACTCTCCAGACAGTAAGGTACATAGAGACTCTCCAGACAGTAAGATACATAGAGACTCTCCAGACAGGTACATAGAGACTCTCCAGACAGATACATAGAGACTCTCCAGACGGATACATAGAGACTCTCCAGACAGATACATAGAGACTCTCCAGACAGATACATAGAGACTCTCCAGACAGTAAGGTACATAGAGACTCTCCAGACAGTAAGGTACATAGAGACTCTCCAGACAGGTACATAGAGACTCTCCAGACAGATACATAGAGACTCTCCAGACAGGTACATAGAGACTCTCCAGACAGGTACATAGAGACTCTCCAGACAGATACATAGAGACTCCCCAGACAGGTACATAGAGACTCTCCAGACAGTAAGGTACATAGAGACTCTCCAGGCAGTAAGGTACATAGAGACTCTCCAGACAGGTACATAGAGACTCTCCAGACAGTAAGATACATAGAGACTCTCCAGACAGTAAGGTACCTAGAGACTCTCCAGACAGATACATAGAGACTCTCCAGACAGTAAGGTACATAGAGACTCTCCAGACAGATACATAGAGACTCTCCAGACAGTAAGGTACATAGAGACTCTCCAGACAGTAAGATGTTATAGATACATGTAAAGTGTGGTGTTAATGTGGTTTCAGGTTAACAGGCAGTGAGGAGGACCAGGTGATGGTTCTCTATAACTCTGGTCTGAGTTTCTCTAAGCGTCTATATACCCGTCTGGATGTCAGCTTTACTCCCGTCCACCTACACCAACCCCTGGAGACCATCATGAGACAACCTCTGGTCTACGTCAGAGACATGGTGCCTCATACCTGCTTCCAGGCCATGTCACGGTACTACACCTGTCTGTCTGTCTGTCTGTCTGTCTGTCTGTCTGTCTGTCTGTCTGTCTGTCTGTCTGTCTGTCTGTCTGTCTGTCTGTCTGTCTGTCTGTCTGTCTGTCTGTCTGTCTGTCTGTCTGTCTGTCTGTCTGTCTGTCTGTCTGTCTGTCTGTCTGTCTGTCTGTCACACCTATTTGTCTGTCTGTCACACCTATTTGTCTATCTGTTACACCTATCTGTCTGTCTGTTACACCTATTTGTCTGTCTGTCTGTCTGTCTGTCTGTCTGTCTGTCTGTCTGTCTGTCTGTCTGTCTGTCTGTCTGTCTGTCTGTCTGTCTGTCTGTCTGTCTGTCTGTCTGTCTGTCTGTCTGTCTGTCTGTCTGTCTGTCTGTCTGTTACACCTCTCTGTCTGTTTGTCTGTCTGTGAGACAGATATCCATTTGTCTGTCTATTTCGTCTGTCTGTCTGTCTGTCTGTCTGTCTGTCTGTCTGTCTGTCTGTCTGTCTGTCTGTCTGTCTGTCTGTCTGTCTGTCTGTCTGTCTGTTACACCTGTCTGTCTGTCTGTCTGTCTGTCTGTCTGTCTGTCTGTCTGTCTGTCTGTCTGTCTGTCTGTCTGTCTGTCTGTCTGTCTGACCGTCTGTTACACCTGTCTGTCTGTCTGTCTGGTTGTCTGTCTGTCTGTCTGTCTGTTTAATCTTTTTGACTGTCTGTCCATTACACCTGTCTGTCTGTCTGTCTGTCTGTCTGTCTGTCTGTCTGTCTGTCTGTCTGTCTGTCTGTCTGTCTGTCTGTCTGTCTGTCTGTCTGTCTGTCTGTCTGTTACACCTCTCTGTCTGTTTGTCTGTCTGTGAGACAGATATCCATTTGTCTGTCTATTTCGTCTGTCTGTCTGTCTGTCTGTCTGTCTGTCTGTCTGTCTGTCTGTCTGTCTGTCTGTCTGTCTGTCTGTCTGTCTGTCTGTCTGTCTGTCTGTCTGTCTGTTACACCTGTCTGTCTGTCTGTCTGGTTGTCTGTCTGTCTGTCTGTTTGTCTGTCTGTCAGACAGATGTCCATTTGTCCGTCTATTTAATCTGTTTGACTGTCTGTCCATTACACCTGTCTGTCTGTCTGTCTGTCTGTCTGTCTGTCTGTCTGTCTGTCTGTCTGTCTGTCTGTCTGTCTGTCTGTCTGTCTGTCTGTCTGTCTGTCTGTCTGTCTGTCTGTCTGTTTAATCTTTTTGACTGTCTGTCCATTACACCTGTCTGTCTGTCTGTCTGTCTGTCTGTCTGTCTGTCTGTCTGTCTGTCTGTCTGTCTGTCTGTCTGTCTGTCTGTCTGTCTGTCTGTCTGTCTGTCTGTCTGTCTGTTACACCTCTCTGTCTGTTTGTCTGTCTGTGAGACAGATATCCATTTGTCTGTCTATTTCGTCTGTCTGTCTGTCTGTCTGTCTGTCTGTCTGTCTGTTACACCTGTCTGTCTGTCTGTCTGGTTGTCTGTCTGTCTGTCTGTTTGTCTGTCTGTCAGACAGATGTCCATTTGTCCGTCTATTTAATCTGTTTGACTGTCTGTCCATTACACCTGTCTGTCTGTCTGTCTGTCTGTCTGTCTGTCTGTCTGTCTGTCTGTCTGTCTGTCTGTCTGTCTGTCTGTCTGTCTGTCTGTCTGTCTGTCTGTCTGTCTGTCTGTCTGTCTGTCTGTCTGTCTGTCTGTCTGTCTGTCTGTTACACTTGTTTGTCTGTCTGTCTGTCTGTCTGTCTGTCTGTCTGTCTGTCTGTCTGTCTGTCTGTCTGTCTGTCTGTCTGTCTGTCTGTCTGTCTGTCTGTCTGTCTGTCTGTCTGTCTGTCTGTCTGTCTGTCTGTCTTTCTGTTACACTTGTTTGTCTGTCTGTCTGTCTGTCTTTCTGTCCGTCTGTCTCTGTCTGTCTTTCTGTCCGTCTGTCTCTGTCTGTCTTTGACCTCCAACCCATGGTTGTATGCTCAGCCCTGTGGTTGTATGCTCAGCCATGCTGATGTGTATGTGTTATATATTATGAATATATATTTTTAATTTAACCTTCATTTCACTAGGCAAGTCAGTTAAGAACAAATCCTTATTTACAATGACGGCCTACCCCGGCCAAACCCGGACGACGCTGGGCCAATTGTGCGCTATGAGAGTCCCAATTACGGCCGGATGTGATACAGCCTGGATTCGAACCAGGGACTGTAGTGACGCTTCTTGCACTGAGATACAGTGCCTTAGACCGCTGCGTCTGTGTAACTGTTTAACTGTACTAGAATGCTTAAAAGGCCGCAATTATTTTTTACGGTTTTACGGTCTTTTTTATGGTTATGGTTGTATATGGTTAATATAGTTGTATATAGTTAATATAGTTGTATATGGTTAATATAGTTGTATATGATTAATATAGTTGTATATGGTTAATATAGTTGTATATAGTTAATATAGTTGTATATGGTTAATATAGTTGTATATGATTAATATAGTTGTATATGGTTAATATAGTTGTATATGGTTAATATAGTTGTATATGATTAATATAGTTGTATATGGTTAATATAGTTGTATATGGTTAATATAGTTGTATATGGTTAATATAGTTGTATATGGTTAATATAGTTGTATATGGTTAATATGGTTGTATATGGTTAATATAGTTGTATATGGTTAATATAGTTGTATATGGTTAATATAGTTGTATATGGTTAATATAGTTGTATATGATTAATATAGTTGTATGTGGTTAATATAGTTGTATGTGGTTAATATAGTTGTATGTGGTTAATATAGTTGTATGTGGTTAATATAGTTGTATGTGGTTAATATAGTTGTATATGATTAATATAGTTGCTTATGATTCTTCAGGTTGAGCCTGCTGGTCCAGCTGAGGAAGATGAAGGACGTTGTTCAGAACAATCTGTTCCCGTCGGCTGAGATGGTCCTCTCCATGACCAAGGAGTTTGGAGCGGTGCACCCTGGGAGGTGGCAGCAGAGGCTGCTGGGTAGTGGTGTAGCAGAGGCTGATGTGCTGTCACACCATGGCTCAGAGAACACACAATGCCACGTGGATACACACAATGCTCCCTATTTACAGTGGAAACATTACCTCTCCAACCAGCAGATGAACAAACTCACCAAAGATTTTATACAGGTTGTGGTGTCTTGTGTTATGTTACGCTATACTATCCCTGTTTATGCTATGCTGTGTAATGCAATGCTATGCTATGCCATTTTAAGCTATTTTATGTTATGATATAATATGTTATGTAAAGCTATATTACGCTATGTTATGTGATTCTATTTGTTATTTTATGTTATGTTATGCTACATTATGCTATACTAATCAATATTATGTTGTGCTATATTATATTATGTTATATTATGTTATATTATGTTATATTATGTTATATTATGTTATATTATGCTACATTATGCTATATTATGCTATGCTGTATTATGCTATATTATGTTATATTATGTTATATTATGTTATATTATGCTATATTATGTTATATTATGTTATATTATGCTATATTATGTTATATTATGTTATATTATATTATGCTATATTATATTATATGATGCTATATTATGCTATATTATGTTATATTATGTTATATTATATTATGCTATATTATGCTATATTATGCTATATTATGTTATATTATGCTATATTATGTTATATTATGTTATATTATATTATGCTATATTATATTATATTATGCTATATTATGCTATATTATGTTATATTATGTTATATTATATTATGCTATATTATGCTATATTATGCTATATTATGTTATATTATATTATGCTATATTATATTATATTATGCTATATTATGTTATATTATATTATATTATATTATGCTATATTATGTTATATTATATTATGCTATATTATGCTATATTATATTATATTATGCTATATTATGCTATATTATGTTATATTATGTTATATTATATTATGCTATATTATGCTATATTATGCTATATTATGTTATATTATGTTATATTATATTATGTTATATTATGTTATATTATGCTATATTATGTTATATTATGTTATATTATGTTATATTATGCTATGCTGTATTATGCTATATTATGTTATATTATGTTATATTATGCTATATTATGTTATATTATGTTATATTATATTATATTATGCTATATTATGCTATATTATGTTATATTATGTTATATTATATTATGCTATATTATGCTATATTATGCTATATTATGTTATATTATGCTATATTATGTTATATTATGTTATATTATATTATGCTATATTATATTATATTATATTATGCTATATTATGCTATATTATGTTATATTATGTTATATTATATTATGCTATATTATGCTATATTATGCTATATTATGTTATATTATATTATGCTATATTATATTATATTATGCTATATTATGTTATATTATGTTATATTATATTATATTATGCTATATTATGTTATATTATATTATGCTATATTATGCTATATTATATTATATTATGCTATATTATGCTATATTATGTTATATTATGTTATATTATATTATGCTATATTATGCTATATTATGCTATATTATGTTATATTATGTTATATTATATTATGTTATATTATGTTATATTATGCTATATTATGTTATATTATGTTATATTATGTTATATTATATTATGTTATATTATGCTATATTATGTTATATTATGTTATATTATGTTATATTATGCTATATTATGCTATATTATATTATGTTATATTATGTTATATTATGCTATGCTGTATTATGTTATATTATGTTATATTATGTTATATTATGTTATATTATGCTATGCTGTATTATGTTATATTATGTTATATTATGTTATATTATGCTATATTATGTTATATTATGTTATATTATATTATGTTATATTATATTATGTTATATTATGCTATATTATGCTATATTATGCTATATTATGTTATATTATATTATGTTATATTATGCTATATTATATTATGTTATATTATGTTATATTATGTTATATTATGCTATATTATGCTATATTATGTTATATTATATTATGTTATATTATATTATGTTATATTATATTATGTTATATTATATTATGTTATATTATATTATGTTATATTATGCTATATTATGCTATATTATGCTATATTATGTTATATTATATTATGTTATATTATATTATGTTATATTATATTATGTTATATTATGCTATATTATGCTATATTATGTTATATTATATTATGTTATATTATATTATGTTATATTATATTATGTTATATTATGCTATATTCTGCTATATTATGTTATATTATGCTATATTATGTTATATTATATTATGTTATATTATGCTATATTATATTATGTTATATTATGTTATATTATGTTATATTATGTTATATTATGCTATATTATGTTATATTATGCTATATTATGTTATATTATGTTATATTATATTATGCTATATTATGCTATATTATGCTATATTATGTTATATTATGTTATATTATATTATGTTATATTATGTTATATTATGCTATATTATGTTATATTATGTTATATTATGTTATATTATATTATGTTATATTATGCTATATTATGTTATATTATGTTATATTATGTTATATTATGCTATATTATGCTATATTATATTATGTTATATTATGTTATATTATGCTATGCTGTATTATGTTATATTATGTTATATTATGTTATATTATGTTATATTATGCTATGCTGTATTATGTTATATTATGTTATATTATGTTATATTATGCTATATTATGTTATATTATGTTATATTATATTATGTTATATTATGCTATATTATGCTATATTATGCTATATTATGTTATATTATATTATGTTATATTATGCTATATTATATTATGTTATATTATGTTATATTATGTTATATTATGCTATATTATGCTATATTATGTTATATTATATTATGTTATATTATATTATGTTATATTATATTATATTATGTTATATTATATTATGTTATATTATGCTATATTATGCTATATTATGCTATATTATGTTATATTATATTATGTTATATTATATTATGTTATATTATATTATGTTATATTATGCTATATTATGCTATATTATGTTATATTATATTATGTTATATTATGCTATATTATGTTATATTATGTTATATTATGTTATATTATGCTATATTATGCTATATTATATTATGTTATATTATGTTATATTATGCTATGCTGTATTATGTTATATTATGTTATATTATGTTATATTATGTTATATTATGCTATGCTGTATTATGTTATATTATGTTATATTATGTTATATTATGCTATATTATGTTATATTATGTTATATTATATTATGTTATATTATGCTATATTATGCTATATTATGCTATATTATGTTATATTATATTATGTTATATTATGCTATATTATATTATGTTATATTATGTTATATTATGTTATATTATGCTATATTATGCTATATTATGTTATATTATATTATGTTATATTATATTATGTTATATTATATTATGTTATATTATATTATGTTATATTATGCTATATTATGCTATATTATGCTATATTATGTTATATTATATTATGTTATATTATATTATGTTATATTATATTATGTTATATTATGCTATATTATGCTATATTATGTTATATTATATTATGTTATATTATATTATGTTATATTATATTATGTTATATTATGCTATATTCTGCTATATTATGTTATATTATGCTATATTATGTTATATTATATTATGTTATATTATGCTATATTATATTATGCTATATTATGTTATATTATGTTATATTATGCTATATTATGCTATATTATGCTATATTATGCTATATTATGCTATATTATATTATGTTATATTATATTATGTTATATTATGTTATATTATGTTATATTATGCTATATTATGTTATATTATGTTATATTATATTATGTTATATTATATTATGTTATATTATGCTATATTATGTTATATTATGTTATATTATTCTATATTATGTTATATTATGTTATATTATGCTATATTATGTTATATTATGCTATATTATGCTATATTATATTATGTTATATTATGCTATATTATGCTATATTATGTTATATTATGCTATATTATGCTATATTATATTATGTTATATTATGCTATATTATGTTATATTATGCTATATTATGTTATATTATGCTATATTATGTTATATTATGTTATATTATATTATATTATGTTATATTATGTTATATTATGTTATATTATGCTATATTATGTTATATTATGTTATATTATGTTATGTTATATTATGTTATATTATGTTATATTATATTATATTATATTATGTTATATTATGCTATATTATGTTATATTATGTTATATTATGTTATATTATGCTATATTATGTTATATTATGCTATATTATGCTATATTATGTTATATTATGTTATATTATGTTATATTATGCTATATTATGCTATATTATGTTATATTATGTTATATTATATTATGTTATATTATGCTATATTATGCTATATTATGTTATATTATGCTATATTATGCTATATTATATTATGTTATATTATGCTATATTATGTTATATTATATTATGTTATATTATGTTATATTATGCTATATTATGCTACATTATGCTATGCTGTATTATGTTATATTATGTTATATTATGTTATGCTGTATTATGCTATATTATGTTATACTATATTATGTTATGCTATGTTATTTTATATTATGCTATTATGCTATATATTGTTATGCTATATTTTGCAATTCTATATTATGCTATATTATGTTATATTATGTTATATTATGTTATATTATGTTATATTATATTATGTTATATTATATTATGTTATATTATGCTATATTATGCTACATTATGCTATGCTGTATTATGTTATATTATGTTATATTATGTTATGCTGTATTATGCTATATTATGTTATACTATATTATGTTATGCTATGTTATTTTATATTATGCTATTATGCTATATATTGTTATGCTATATTTTGCAATTCTATATTATGCTGTATTATGCTATATTATGTTATATTATGTTATATTATGTTATATTATGTTATATTATGTTATATTATATTATGTTATATTATGCTATATTATGTTATATTATGTTATATTATGCTATATTATGTTATATTATGTTATATTATATTATGTTATATTATATTATGTTATATTATGCTATATTATATTATGTTATATTATGTTATATTATGTTATATTATGCTATATTATGTTATATTATGTTATATTATATTATGTTATATTATATTATGTTATATTATGCTATATTATGTTATATTATGTTATATTATGCTATATTATGCTATATTATATTATGTTATATTATGCTATATTATGTTATATTATATTATGTTATATTATGCTATATTATGCTATATTATGTTATATTATGTTATATTATGCTATATTATGTTATATTATGCTATATTATGTTATATTATGCTATATTATGCTATATTATATTATGTTATATTATGTTATATTATGCTATATTATGTTATATTATGTTATATTATGCTATATTATATTATGTTATATTATGTTATATTATGTTATATTATATTATGTTATATTATGTTATATTATATTATGTTATATTATGTTATATTATGTTATATTATGCTATATTATGTTATATTATGTTATATTATGTATATTATTTATGTTATATTATATTATGTTATATTATGTTATATTATATTATATTATGTTATATTTATATTATGTTATTATATTATGTTATATTATATTATATTATATTATGCTATATTATGTTATATTATGTTATATTATGTTATATTATATTATGTTATATTATGTTATATTATATTATGTTATATTATGTTATATTATATTATATTATGTTATATTATGCTATATTATGCTATATTATGTTATATTATGTTATATTATGTTATATTATGCTATATTATGTTATATTATGCTATATTATGCTATATTATGTTATATTATGTTATATTATGTTATATTATGCTATATTATGCTATATTATGTTATATTATATATTATATTATGTTATATTATGCTATATTATGTATATTATTTATATTATGCTATATTATGCTATATTATATTATGTTATATTATGCTATATTATGTTATATTATATTATGTTATATTATGTTATATTATGTTATATTATGCTATATTATGCTACATTATTATATGCTATATGTTATTATGCTATATGCTATATTATTGTATATTTGCAATTCTATATTATGTTATGCTATATTATGTTATGTTATATTATGCTATATTATGTTATGCTATATTATGCTTATATTGTTATGCTATATTTTGCAATTCTATATTATCATAATATATTATGCATAATGGTATATTATGCCATATTATGCATATATTGTTATGCTATATTATTCTATAACATGTTATACTATACTATGTTATGCTATGTTATATAATGCTATTTCATGCTGTATTATGTAATACTTATTATGTTATGCAATTATGTTATGCAATTATGTACAGTATTATGCCTGGTTATGCCAGATCTCCATGCTGTAGGAGTAATCTTATGTTATGCAATGCAGAGAGAGAGAGCAAGAGTAGGAGAGAGATGTGTGAGAGAGAGAGCAAGAGGAGTACATGTGTGAGAGTGAGAGTGTGTGTGTGTGTGTGTGTGTGTGTGTGTGTGTGTGTGTGTGTGTGTGTGTGTGTGTGTGTGTGTGTGTGTGTGTGTGTGTGTGTGTGTGTGTGTGTGTGTGTGTGTGTGTGTGTGTGTGGTAGTTTAGAGAGTGTGTGAAGGAAAGAAAACGATCATCAGAGGAGTTGGTACATCAAGGTCTGAACCAGGCTAATAGTGATTAAATAATTGCCCTGTCGCGTGATCTTTTTGTGCTGTCTTGCCAAATGCTATGGACACAATTTGGTCTCAGAGTAAAATATATATTTAAATATTTGCGCCACTCCATTTAGTATGATATGTTACTCTACGTTACATTGGCCTACCAATGCAATAGCAATCGTAAAATACTGTGCACTCGGAAAGTTCAGACCCCTTGACTTTTTCCACTATGTTAGCCTTAATATTAATATAAAATGGATAAAATAGTGTTTTCCCCTTCATCAATCTAAATACAATACCCCATAATGACAAAGCAAAAACAGTAACAGTGGCAGTGACTACAGCCTCGAGTCTTCTTGGGTATGATTCTACAAGCTTGGCACATCTGTATTTGAGTAGTTTATCCAGTTCATTTCTGCAGATCCTCTCAAGCTCTGTCAGGTTGGATGGGGAGCCTCGCTGCACAGCTATTTTCAGGTCTCTCCAGAGCTGTTCGATCAGGTTCAAGTTTGGGCTCCTGCATTATCTTTGCTGTGCTTAGGGTCGTTGTCCAGTTAGAAGGTGAACCCCAGTCTGAGGCCCTGAGCACTCTGGAGCAAGTATTCATCAAAGAGCTCTCTGTACTTTGCTCCATTCATCTTTCCCTTGATCTTGACAAGTCTCCAAGTCTCCACCACAGACAAACATCCCCACAGCATGATGCTACCATCACCATACTTACCGTAGGGATGGAGTCAGGTTTCATCCAGACACTTGGCATTCAGGGCAAATAGTTCAATCTTGGTTTTATCAGACAAGAGAATCTTATTTCTCATGGTCTGAGAGTCCTCCAAGCGGGCGTGTGCCTATTCCTGAGGAGTGGCTTCAGTCTGGCAACTCTACCATAAAGGCCTGATTGGTGGAGTGCTGCAGAGATGGTTGTCCTTCTGCAAGGTTCTCCCATCCCCACACAGGAACTCTGGAGCTCTGTCAGAGTGACCATCGGGATCTTGGTCACCTCCCTGATGAAGGCTCTTCTTCCGCGATTGCTCAATTTGGCTGGGCGGCCAGCTCTAGAAAAAGTATTGGTGGTTCAAAACTTCTTCCATTTAAGAATGATGGAGGCCACTGTGTTCTTGGGGACCTTCAATGCTGCAGAAATGTTTTGGTACCCTACCCCAGATCGGTGCTTCGACACAATCCTGTCCCAGAGCTCTACGGACAATTCCTTCGACTGTGGGACCTTATACAGGCAGGTGTGCCGTTGCAAATCAAATTGTATTTGTCACATGCGCCAAATACAACAGGTGTACATTGAAATTCTTACTTAGAAGCCCTTAACCAACAACGCAGTTTTAATAAAATAAGTAGTTCAAACAGACAGCTCAACAGGTCAATACCACAAATACAATAAGAAACCAGATAAAAGATCAGATTCGCATTCTACATAATACAAAGGATCTTCCATGCAACCCTTCTCCACTAACACACTTTAACCAGTTGCTGAAGTTTCAGCCAAAGGCAAAACACCCTCCAAAATGAAGGACTGGCCTGCCCCCAATGTCTCACAGTATCTTCTCCGGCTGCTTACCAGCATCTCCCCTCTGCAGAGACACAAACCCATCTGAAACAAAGGGTTCATACATATCTGATCCAAAATCTTGTTATGGAGATAGACCAGAGACTTAATGGGCTGGACTGCTCCCATAAGAATTAAGAATTTTTATCTCAACGTAGGACACAGAGACAATTGAACCTTGGCGTGATCCTGGACAACACCCTGTCGTTCTCAACTAACATCAAGGCGGTGGCCCGTTCCTGTAGGTTCATGCTCTACAACATCCGCAGAGTACGACCCTGCCTCACACAGGAAGCGGCGCAGGTCCTAATCCAGGCACTTGTCATCTCCCGTCTGGATTACTACAACTCGCTGTTGGCTGGGCTCCCTGCCTGTGCCATTAAACCCCTACAACTCATCCAGAACGCCGCAGCCCGTCTGGTGTTCAACCTTCCCAAGTTCTCTCACGTCACCCCGCTCCTCCGCTCTCTCCACTGGCTTCCAGTTGAAGCTCGCATCCGCTACAAGACCATGGTGCTTGCCTACGGAGCTGTGAGGGGAACGGCACCTCAGTACCTCCAGGCTCTGATCAGGCCCTACACCCAAACAAGGGCACTGCGTTCATCCACCTCTGGCCTGCTCGCCTCCCTACCACTGAGGAAGTACAGTTCCCGCTCAGCCCAGTCAAAACTGTTCGCTGCTCTGGCCCCCCAATGGTGGAACAAACTCCCTCAAGACGCCAGGACAGCGGAGTCAATTACCACCTTCCGGAGACACCTGAAACCCCACCTTTTTAAGGAATACCTAGGATAGGATAAAGTAATCCTTCTCACCCCCCCCCCTAAAAGATTTAGATGCACTATTGTAAAGTGGCTGTTCCACTGGATGTCATAAGGTGAATGCACCAATTTGTAAGTCGCTCTGGATAAGAGCGTCTGCTAAATGACTTAAATGTAAATGTAAATGTGGTTTCTCACGGCAGTAGTGACGAACTGGCGGATACAAAACAAACAGTGTTCTGCAGAGTCACTGAGCAAACCCACAATGAAACAGAAGGGGTTTTCAGAGGGCTTCTGAAAGACACTCATGGGGGTGTCCACTGACAGTTGACTAGCAATAACAACTGGAACCTAAAAGACACCCACACATAAACACAGGAATCAAACCAAAAAGTGGAGCAAAGAGGAAAACAGGGAAGATCAGATAAAGGATTGTTTGTCTAGAAATAAAATAGGGAGCGCCAACTGAAGTTGTTCACCCTCCACATCTCTCAAGACAACTGGAGCACTGGGCCAACTGAAGGTGTTAACCCTCCACATCTCTCAAGACAACTGGAGCACTGGGTCAACTGAAGGTGTTCACCCTCCACATCTCTCAAGACAACTGGAGCACTGGGTCAACTGAAGTTGTTAACCCTCCACATCTCTCAAGACAACTGGAGCACTGGGTCAACTGAAGTTGTTAACCCTCCACATCTCTCAAGACAACTGGAGCACTGGGTCAACTGAAGGTGTTAACCCTCCACATCTCTCAAGACAACTGGAGCACTGGGTCATCTCTCAAGACAACTGGAGCACTGGGTCAACTGAAGGTGTTAACCCTCCACATCTCTCAAGACAACTGGAGCACTGGGTCAACTGAAGGTGTTAACCCTCCACATCTCTCAAGACAACTGGAGCACTGGGTCAACTGAAGGTGTTAACCCTCCACATCTCTCAAGACAACTGGAGCACTGGGTCAACTGAAGGTGTTAACCCTCCACATCTCTCAAGACAACTGGAGCACTGGGTCAACTGAAGGTGTTCACCCTCCACATCTCTCAAGACAACTGGAGCACTGGGTCAACTGAAGTTGTTAACCCTCCACATCTCTCAAGACAACTGGAGCACTGGGTCAACTGAAGTTGTTAACCCTCCACATCTCTCAAGACAACTGGAGCACTGGGTCAACTGAAGGTGTTAACCCTCCACATCTCTCAAGACAACTGGAGCACTGGGTCAACTGAAGGTGTTAACCCTCCACATCTCTCAAGACAACTGGAGCACTGGGCCAGACATGTAAATAACACCTCAACCAGCACAGGTGAAACACCTTCCCACTAAAGAGGTGACAAACCAGCACAGGTGTAACACATTATGACTAACGAGGTGACGCCAATCGGTGCGCTCTACATGCTAACGTCCAACCTTAAAATATAAATGGAAAAACCAAAGCCTGTAACACATACTAAATAGATTTTAGTAAGATATAATACGTTTTGCTCTGAGACCAGACTAATGGACAGCACAAACAGATGTAGGACCAGGCTAAATAAATAAAGTTGCCAAGGGGCATTTCCCTACACCTGCTAAACGCATGTATGTGTCCAATAAAATGTGATTTGATTAGATGTTTTTTTAAACAAATACCAATTCATTGCAGTAACTCTGATCCAACCCATCCATATGTATTCTCAGGCCAACATTGCGGAGGTGCAGCAGGCCAGTCTTCAGCTGCAGAGGGCCAGACCTGCTGTACTGCAAGCTCCACTGGATGACGAAAGACACAGCATTCAGACCACAATGCAGGTATGGAGCAGGATGTAGTACAGAGTAGAAACATACCATACTGGGATGGAGCAGGTTGTAATACAGGGTAGAAACATACCATACTGGGATGGAGCAGGTTGTAATACAGGGTAGAAACATGCTACACTGGGATGGAGCAGTATGTAGTACAGGGTAGAAACATGCTACACTGGGATGGAGCAGGATGTAGTACAGGGTAGAAACATGCTACATTGGGATGGAGCATGATGTAATGCAGGGTAGAAACATGCTACACTGGGATGGAGCAGGATGTAATACAGGGTAGAAACATGCTACACTGGGATGGAGCAGGATGTAGTACAGAGTAGAAACATACCATACTGGGATGGAGCAGGCTGTAGTACAGGGTAGAAACATGCTACACTGGGATGGAGCAGGATGTAATGCAGGGTAGAAACATGCTACACTGGGATGGAGCAGGATGTAATACAGGGTAGAAACATGCTACACTGGGATGGAGCAGGCTGTGGTACAGGGTAGAAACATGCTACACTGGGATGGAGCATGATGTAATGCAGGGTAGAAACATGCTACACTGGGATGGAGCAGGATGTAATACAGGGTAGAAACATGCTACACTGGGATGGAGCAGGATGTAGTACAGAGTAGAAACATACCATACTGGGATGGAGCAGGCTGTAGTACAGGGTAGAAACATGCTACACTGGGATGGAGCAGGATGTAATGCAGGGTAGAAACATGCTACACTGGGATGGAGCAGGATGTAATACAGGGTAGAAACATGCTACACTGGGATGGAGCAGGCTGTGGTACAGGGTAGAAACATGCTAGACTGGGATGGAGCAGGCTGTGGTACAGGGTAGAAACATGCTACACTGGGATGGAGCAGGATGTAGTACAGAGTAGAAACATGCTACACTGGGATGGAGCGATTTTTGCAGTTCGTTCCAGGCACAGGCAGCAGAGAACTGGAACGAAAGGCAGCCAAATGAGATGTTGGCTTTAGAGATGATCAGTGAGATACACCTGCTGGAGCGCGTGCTACGGGTGGGTGTTGCCATTGTGACCAGTGAACTGAGATAAGGCGGAGCTTTACCTAGCATGGACTTGTAGATGACCTGGAGCCAGTGGGTCTGGCGACGAATATGTAGCGAGGGCCAGCCGACTAGAGCATACAGGTCGCAGTGGTGGGTCGTATAAGGTGCTTTAGTAACAAAACGGATGGCACTGTGATAAACTGCATCCAGTTTGCTGAGTAGAGTGTTGGAAGCTATTTTGTAGATAACATCGACGAAGTCGAGGATCGGTAGGATAGTCAGTTTTACTAGGGTAAGTTTGGCGGTGTGAGTGAAGGAGGCTTTGTTGCGGAATAGAAAGCCGACTTTAGATTTGATTTTAGATTGGAGATGTTTGATATGAGTCTGGAAGGAGGGTTTACAGTCTAGCCAGACACCTAGGTACTTATAGATGTCCACATATTCTAGGTCGGAACCATCCAGGGTGGTGATGCTAGTCGGGCATGCGGGTGCAGGCAGCGAACGGTTGAAAAGCATGCATTTGATTTTACTAGCGTTTAAGAGCAGTTGGAGGCCACGGAAGGAGTGTTGTATGGCATTGAACCTCGTTTGGAGGTTAGATAGCACAGTCGTGTCTTTACAAAATTATAATTTTCCTAATACAACTTTTCAGATATTTTAATATCTCATCAATTTGTCTTCTTAATTAATGAATTATTTATTTTACCTCACGTCAGTGCTTCTACACCTGCATTGCTTGCTGTTTGGGGTTTTAGGCTGGGTTTCTGTACAGCACGTTGAGACATCAGCTGATGTACGAAGGGCTATATAAATACATTTGATTTGATTTGTTAGTCTCATTCCAAACGTCGTAAATTGTTGGTTATCTGCACGAACCCAGTCTTCACTGTGAGTCATCCATACATCAATTGTCTTAAATCATTTATTTTCTAACTAAGTAATTCACAGAAATGCATAAACAAAGACAGTAGACAGTTACAAGGAAAGGATAACGGAGATTCCCTAGTGGGATAACCCGGCATCACGGCTTGGTGGACAGAAAGGGAAGTGGGGGTCAACTGACATGAGACACTACAAAGTTGATAATTATAACAAATCCTAATCCTTTGCACATGAACGCTCACTCATTCGGGAACAATTGCAATCGATAAATATATTTACGCTCAGTGTGTCGTCGGGATCTCTGTTGAAAAGTTTGTTTCTGTTGGAGAGTTTGTCCGCCCTCTCTCCCTGTCTGTCGTGGCTAGAATGAATAGTTCAGAGTGACATTCATTCATGTTGTTATAGAATAGATTTTTCGGCGGTTGTCGGTCTTCGCGTTCAATGATACCCAATTCCTAGCTGCAGATTAGTAGTTAATATCAAAGACTTGTTCTTATTTTGTCGGTATCGATTAGTCTAAGAGTTTAACCATGTGGTATGGTTAAAAGATTCAGCCATCTACTCAAACCTTGGCCCTCTCGTTATCGAGGTAAGCTGGTCTGCAACCTTTGTCCTCTTGTGATTGAGAGAAACACGGTTTGTTGAGAAATTCTCAAGGTGGGGGTTTTATTCGGAAGAGCAGAAAGGGGCCTGTCCCAGGATGCCAGACCATAACTGTGCTCATGGGCGGTCCTCTGATTTAGTTAAACTCCAAAGGGAATAGGAGTTTCCTTCATTAAACAGTCCAAAATCACATTACACAATTTCACAAACAGTATCATCCTCACACATTCATCTTATACAACAATTAGATGTAAGCCTCATATCTGAGGCTATTGTATAAACAGCATTATGGTAATGTGGCCGTATTAGCTTCCATGAGTTTCACAAAATTGTACCAAATGGACCAGTTCGTAGCTGGATTCTTCACCAATCTTTTATACCTTCTCCAGAACATAAATGTAGTTCGGACCTCAAGTTCCGTGAGGTGGAAGAAATTCCTTTGTTCTCTCTATGGAAACTCACTCTCGCTCTATACTGTGGCCATGAGGAGATCATTTCCTCCAGGAATTTACGACCTGAGGTCACAGCAGCCTGAGTGTAGGAGACAGAGGGAGGGGGATGGTGCTCGCTGTTCCCAAAGAGGGCAACGTCATGACAGTACATACGGAGCAGGAGTTGACGTAGCAGGAGACGTCCTGCGCCAAGGTGGGTTACCAGTACTTAATGGAGATGGATTGAGTGGTGCGGGTGATACCTGGGTGTTCAGCGACAAGGGATGATTGCACCCAGGTCAAAAGTCAATCCCTTACCTCAGTGGGAACGTAGGTGCGCTCTGGAGGACAGGTAGCCGGTGCGGGTTCCCTCTCCAGAGCCTGGCGGATGTCCGGATTCAGCTGCCTCGCTGTCCGTATGTACTCCAAGTCCCGGTGGTTGATGAGGACGAGAAACAGGTCCGTGGTGCCGGTGTCTCCACTCCTCTAATGCCAACTTCACCGCCAGGAGCTATCGATCACCGAAGTCATAGTTCCTCTCTGCAGGGGACAGCTTTTTTAGAGTAGTATGCACATGGATGCAGTTTTTGTTGATTACTCTGACGTTGTGACAGGACAGCTCCCACGCCCACCACAAAGGTTAGCTTAGGATCTGGGTGTTTCAGCAACGGGGTGTGTGGAAAAGTGTTGGTCCCATGTTTCATGAGCTGAAATAAAAGATCCCAGAATTGTTCCATACGCACAAAAAGCTTATTTCTGTCATGTAGATGCAGGGAGTCAGGAAGCAAGTGCAGTTAGTGAGTTCAATGACGAAGAACATTGAACGATACAAAACAAGAAAAACGTCTAAAGTACAAAACAAGATGGCGTTGTGTGGGCAAGCGATTTGCTGATGTCAGCGTTGTGAACAGAGTGCCCCATGGTGGCAGTGGGGTTATGGTATGGGCAGGCATAAGCTATGGACACAATTGCATTTTATTGATGGTAATTTGAATGCACAGAGATATCGTGACAAGATCCTGAGGCCCATTGTCGTGCCTTTCATTCGCCTCCATCACCTCATGTTTCAGCATGATAATGCATGACCCATGTCTCAAGGATCTGCACACAATTCCTAGAAGCTGAAAATGTCCCAGTTCGTCCATGGCCTGCATACTCACCAGACATGTCAACCATTAAGCATGTTCAACAGCCTGATCAACTCTATGCAAAGGAAATGTGTCCCACTGAATGAGGCAATTGATGGTCACACCAGCTACTGACTGGTTTTCTGATCCACGTCCCTACTTTTTTAAAGAAAGGTATCTGTGACCAACAGATGCACATCTGTATTCCCAGTCATGTGAAATCCATAGATTAGGTCCTAATGAATGTATTTTAAAACACTGAATTTCTTATATGAACTGTAACTAAGTAAAAACGTTTAAATTGTTGCATTTTGTGCTTATATTTTTGTTCAGTGTACTTCCATTGTCTTCCAAGAGGGGCTAAATATACTCGCTTCCTCTCCCTATGCAGTCTTTAGGGCAGAGGTGGCCCTACAACCAGCAGTACCACAGCGCTACAGTCGACCCCCAGGAGGTAGAGGCTGAGCGGAAGGCTAGGGAGGCCCAGAGGAGGGCAGCCTGGAGGACCCACGATGGCTTCCTCTACCCAGGCTTCAGGAGTTCCATCGAGGCCAACGAACACCCCAGACTCCCCGATGAGGCCCGCAGGGACGAGCTCAGGAAGGTGATATCATAGATAGCCCAGAGGTTAGGGTTCAGAGGTCCGGTTACAGCAGGGTAACATTCATTAAGGCACATTCTTTCATATTCATTAAGGCACATTCATTCACATTCACAACCCAGGTTTCAGCAGGCTTCACCATCACCAGTATGTTCTGCAACTGAAAACAAGACTTCTCATTCATTCAATCAATCAATCAATCAAATGTATTTATAAAGCCCTTCTTACATCAGCTGATGTCACAAAGTGCTGTGTAGAAACCCAGCCTAAAACCCCAAACAGCAAGCAATGCAGGTGTAGAATCAAGGTGGCTAGGAAAAACTTCCTAGAATCAAATCAAATCAAAGTTTATTTGTCACGTGCACCGAAAATGACAGGTGTAGACCTTACAGTGAAACGATTACTTACAGGCTCTAACCAAATGTGCAAAAAAGGTATTAGGTGAACAATAGGTCAATAAAGAAATAAAACAACAGTAAAAAGACAGGCTATATACAGTAGCGAGGCTATAAAAGTAGTGAGGCTACATACACACACCAGTTAGTCAGGCTGATTGAGGTAGTATGTCCATGTAGATATGGTTAAAGTGTCTATACATATATGATGAACAGAGAGTAGCAGTAGCAAGGCTATATACACACACCAGTTAGTCAGGCTGATTGAGGTAGTATGTACATGTAGATATGGTTAAAGTGACGATGCATATATGATAAACAGAGAGTAGCAGCAGCGTGGTTAAAGTGGTGGGACACAATGCAGATAGCATCAATGTGGTTGGTCAGCCCAATTGAGGTAGTATGTACATGAATGTATAGTTAAAGTGACTATATGATAAACAGAGAGTAGCAGCAGCGTAAAAGAGGGGTTGGCGAGTGTTGGGACACAATGCAGACAGCCCGGTTAGTCAATGTGGTTGGTCAGCCCAATTGAGGTAGTATGTACATGAATGTATAGTTAAAGTGACTATATGATAAACAGAGAGTAGCAGCAGCGTAAAAGAGGGGTGTATAGTTAAAGTGACTATATGATAAACAGAGAGTAGCAGCAGCGTAAAAGAACACAATGCAGACAGCCCGGTTAGTCAATGTGGTTGGTCAGCCCAATTGAGGTGTATGGGACAGTTAAAGTGACAATGCAGACAGCGTAAAAGAGGGGTTGGCGTGTTAGGACACAATGCAACAGCCCGGTTAGTCAATGGTTGGTCAGCCCAATTGAGGTAGTATGTACATGAATGTATAGTTAAAGTGACTATATGATAAACAGAGAGTAGCAGCAGCGTAAAAAGAGGGGTTGGGAGGGGACACAATGCAAATAGTCTGGGGTGCCATTTGATTACCTGTTCAGGAGGCTTATGGCTTAGGGGTAAAAACTGTTGAGAATCCTTTTTGTCCTAGACTTGGCACCACTTGCCATGCGGTAGTAGAGAGAACAGTCTATGACTGGGGTGGCTGGGGTCTGACAATGTTTAGGGCCGTCCTCTGAAACCGCCTGGTGTAGAGGTCCTGGATGGCAGCCAATTTAGCCCCAGTGATGTACTGGTCTGTACACACTATCCTCTGTAGTGCCTTGCGGTCAGAGGCCGAGCAATTGCTGTACCAGGCAGTGATGCAACCAGTCAGGATGCTCTCGATGTTGCAGCTATAGAACCTTTTGAGGATCTCAGGACCCATGCCAAATCTTTTTAGTTTCCTGAGGGGGAATAGGCTTTGTCGTGCCCTCTTCACGACTGTCTTGGTGTGTTTGGACCATTCTAGTTTGTTCTTGATGTGGACACCAAGGAACTTGAAGCTCTCAACCTGCTCCACTAAAGCCCCGTCGATGAGAATGGGTGTGTTCTCGGTCCTCCTTTTCCTGTAGTCCACAATCATCTCCTTAGTCTTGGTTATGTTGAGGGATAGGTTGTTATTCTGGCACCACCCGGCCAGGTCTCTGACCTCCTCCCTGTCTCATCGTTGCTGGTGATCAGGCCTACCACTGTTGTGTCGTCAGCAAACTTAATGATGGTGTTGGAGTCGTGCCTGGCCTTGCAGTCGTGGGTGAACAGGGAATACAGGAGGGGACTGAGCACGCACCCCTGTGGAGCTCCAGTGTTGAGGATCAGTGTGGCAGATGTGTTGCTATCTACCCTCACCACCTGGCGGCGGCCCGTCAGGAAGTCCAGGATCCAGTTGCAGAGCGAGGTGTTTAGTCCCAGGATCCTTAGCTTATTGATATATCAACTGGTTTTGTTATTATCCTCCTGTCAACCTCCACACTAGATGATGAGATATATGTACCAAGTAAGCCCTTAACTGTGTTCCATACCTTTTTACAATCATTTCTAATTTTGAATAGGCTGCTAAGACTTTTGCCATATTTCTTTGAGAAAAAGCCTCACCCAGTTCATCATCAATCAACGGAGATGGACGGGCACCAACTGTACTCTTTCTTACGGGGGCATGATGGTCCATTACCTCAGTGAGCAAATCAATAAAACATTCTGTAGCATGATTTAAATCATCCTCTAGATAAATCAGCTCCCAGGGTACAGCAGCCAAATCATTTAGAAATAGATCATGATTAAATGTTTTAACATGTATTTTGACCACAATCCTAGGGGGTTTCTTTGGAACCTTGGTGGTCATGGTTATGGTCACAATATTATGGTCTGTTCAGCAATGGTATATTACAGAAAATCAGATCAATGCATGAGGTTAGAGTAGGTAGTCTCTGGTATTTGATAGGAGGTCATGTGACATACCAAACACTGTGTTATGGGTTAGTGATATATACCTCTATAGGGTTATGGTTAGTGATATATACCTTTATAGTGTTATGTTTAGTGATATATACCTCTATAGGGTTATGGTTAGTGATATATACCTCTATAGGGTTATGGTTAGTGATATATACCTCTATAGGGTTATGGTTAGTGATATATACCTCTATAGGGTTATGGTTAGTGATATATACCTCTATAGGGTTATGGTTAATGATGTATACCTCTATAGGGTTATGGTTAGTGATGTATATCTCTATAGGGTTATGGTTAGTGATGTATACCTCTATAGGGTTATGGTTAGTGATATATACCTCTATAGGGTTATGGTTAGTGATATATACCTCTATAGGGTTATGGTTAGTGATATATACCTCTATAGGGTTATGGTTAGTGATATATACCTCTATAGGGTTATGGTTAGTGATATATACCTCTATAGGGTTATGGTTAGTGATATATACCTCTATAGGGTTATGGTTAGTGATATATACCTCTATAGGGTTATGGTTAGTGATATATACCTCTATAGGGTTATGGTTAGTGATATATACCTCTAAAGGGTTATGGTTAGTGATGTATATCTCTATAGGGTTAGGGTTATGGTTAGTGATATATACCTCTATAGGGTTATGGTTAGTGATGTATATCTCTATAGGGTTAGGGTTATGGTTAGTGATATATACCTCTATAGGTGTTATGGTTAGTGATGTATATCTCTGTAGGGTTATGGTTAGTGATGTTTTTAAAACAGCTATGTGTAGCATCTTAATGTGTAATGTCTCTACCTCCATAGCCTTGGAGAGAGAATGTGCTTCATGGCAACACCCAGAGACCCACACTGCCTCAGAGAGACATCCGACCCTGGCTACACCGCTACAATGACATGGAGCTCTACATCACACCCCCACCAGTCTTGAGTCCTGTCCCCCCTGTCACTATACACCTGGCAGGTAACACACCATCAGCCCTGTTACTATACACCTACCATGTACCAGACCCCCACCCTGTCTCTATGGTTACTATACACCTACCATGTACCAGACCCCCACCCTGTCTCTATAGTTACTATACACCTGGCAGGTAACACACCATCAGCCCTGTTACTATACACCTACCATGTACCAGACCCCCACCCCGTCTCTATGGTTACTATACACCTACCATGTACCAGACCCCCATCCTGTCTCTATGGTTACTATACACCTGGCAGGTAACACACTATCAGCCCTGTTACTATACACCTACCATGTACCAGACCCCCACCCATCTCTATAGTTACTATACACCTACCATGTACCAGACCCCCACCCTGTCTCTATAGTTACTATACACCTACCATGTACCAGACCCCCACCCTGTCTCTATGGTTACTATACACCTACCATGTACCAGACCCCCACCCTGTCTCTATAGTTACTATACACCTACCATGTACCAGACCCCCACCCTGTCTCTATAGTTACTATACACCTACCATGTACCAGACCCCCACCCCGTCTCTATGGTTACTATACACCTACCATGTACCAGACCCCCACCCCGTCTCTATGGTTACTATACACCTACCATGTACCAGACCCCCACCCCGTCTCTATGGTTACTATACACCTACCATGTACCAGACCCCCACCCTGTCTCTATAGTTACAATACACCTACCATGTACCAGACCCCCACTCCGTCTCTATGGTTACTATACACCTACCATGTACCAGACCCTCACCCTGTCTCTATAGTTTCTATACACCTACTATGTACCAGACCCCCACCCTGTCTCTATGGTTACTATACACCTACCATGTACCAGACCCCCACCCTGTCTCTATGGTTACTATACACCTACCATGTACCAGACCCCCACCCTGTGTCTATAGTTACTATATACCTACCATGTACCAGACCCCCACCCTGACTCTATAGTTACTATACACCTACCATGTACCAGACCCCCACCCTGTCTCTATGGTTACTATACACCTAACATGTACCAGACCCCCACCCTGTGTCTTGTGTTACTATACACCTACCATGTACCAGACCCCCACCCTGACTCTATAGTTACTATACACCTACCATGTACCAGACCCCCACCCTGTCTCTATGGTTACTATACACCTACCATGTACCAGACCCCCACCCTGTCTCTATGGTTACTATACACCTACCATGTACCAGACCCCCACCCTGTGTCTATAGTTACTATACACCTACCATGTACCAGACCCCCACCCTGTCTCTATGGTTACTATACACCTACCATGTACCAGACCCTCACCCTGTCTCTATAGTTACTATACACCTACCATGTACCAGACCCCCACCCTGTCTCTATGGTTACTATACACAGTAGTGTTCAGTAGGATACAGTGTTCAGTAGTATCCGGTGTTCAGTAGTATTCAGTGTTCAGTAGTATTCAGTGTTCAGTAGTATTCAGTGTTCAGTAGTATTCAGTGTTCAGTAGTATTCAGTGTTCGGTAGGATACAGTGTTCAGTAGTATTCAGTGTTCAGTAGTATTCAGTGTTCAGTAGTATTCAGTGTGCAGTAGGATACAGTGTTCAGTAGTATTCAGTGTTCAGTAGTATTCAGTGTTCAGTAGGATACAGTGTTCAGTAGTGTTCAGTAGTATTCAGTGTTCAGTAGGACACAGTGTTCAGTAGGACACAGTGTTCAGTAGGATACAGTGTTCAGTAGGTTACAGTGTTCAGTAGGTTACAGTGTTCAGTAGGATACAGTGTTCAGTAGGATACAGTGTTCAGTAGTATTCAGTGTTCAGTAGGATACAGTGTTCAGTAGGATACAGTGTTCAGTAGGTTACAGTGTTCAGTATGGCCCAGCTTTTAGTAGGTTACAGTGTTCAGTAGGTTACAGTGTTCAGTAGGATACAGTGTTCAGTAGGTTACAGTGTTCAGTAGGATACAGTGTTCAGTAGGATACAGTATTCAGTAGGTTACAGTGTTCAGTATGGCCCAGATTTTAGTAGGTTACAGTGTTCAGAATGACCCAGCTTTTAATAGGATACATTGTTCAGTAGGATACACCCTTTAGTAGGTTAGTGTTCAGTAGTATTCAGTGTTCAGTAGTATTCAGTGTTCAGTAGGTTACAGAGTTCAGTAGGATACAGTGTTCAGTAGTATTCAGTGTTCAGTAGTGTTCAGTAGTATTCAGTGTTCAGTAGTATTCAGTGTGCAGTAGGATACAGTGTTCAGTAGTATTCAGTGTGCAGTAGGATACAGTGTTCAGTAGTATTCAGTGTTCAGTAGTATTCAGTGTTCAGTAGGATACAGTGTTCAGTAGTATTCAGTGTTCAGTAGGACACAGTGTTCAGTAGGTCACAGTGTTCAGTAGGATACAGTGTTCAGTAGGTTACAGTGTTCAGTAGGTTACAGTGTTCAGTAGTATTCAGTGTTCAGTAGGATACAGTGTTCAGTAGTATTCAGTGTTCAGTAGGATATAGTGTTCAGTAGGATACAGTGTTCAGTAGGTTACAGTGTTCAGTATGGCCCAGCTTTTAGTAGGTTACAGTGTTCAGTAGTATTCAGTGTTCAGTAGGTTACAGTGTTCAGTAGGATACAGTGTTCAGTAGGATACAGTGTTCAGTAGGTTACAGTGTTCAGTAGGTTACAGTGTTCAGTAGGATACAGTATTCAGTAGGTTACAGTGTTCAGTATGGCCCAGATTTTAGTAGGTTACAGTGTTCAGAATGGCCCAGCTTTTAATAGGTTACGTTGTTCAGTAGGATACACCCTTTAGTAGGTTAGTGTTCAGTAGTATTCAGTGTTCAGTAGGATACAGTGTTCAGTAGGTTACAGAGTTCAGTATGGCCCAGCTTTTAGTAGGTTACAGTGTTCAGAAGGATCCCGTTTTCAATAGGGCACGGCGTTCAGTAGGGTACGGCATTGTGAAACATTCATTATAATATGCTCCTACCTGTGTTCCCTCAGGAGAGCGTCTGCAGAGGGAGCAGCTGCAGGGAGCCCAGTCTCAGTACTACCGCTGGCTGAGGAAGGTGCTGCCTGACGCAGGACACACTCCAAACTGCAGCCACGCGCGGGTCCCACAGTTCAGCTGCCACATGGGCGGGGCCGACCCAGGGAAGCTGCATGATATACTGAAGGATCGACCAATGAAATACTCCCTCAGGAAACCTGGCCTCACCCTCAAGGTAGGGAACAGGAGTAGGGACAGGAGATTTACCTGTTCAGGTGAACACTGCTTCAGGAAACACTCCTGCCCCCATTAATAGACAATCACAGAAAACCAAAAGTAATGTTGAGGAGGAATTACAGAACATGACATCATGTTCTTCCCCTGACATACAGTGTGTTCTCTTGCTCCTTGAGCCAATGGATGTGTGATACCATGACATCATGTTCTTCCCCTGAAATACAGTGTGTTCTCTTGCTCCTTGAGCCAGAGATGTGTGATACCATGACATCATGTTCTTCCCCTGAAATACAGTGTGTTCTCTTGCTCCTTGAGCCAATGGATGTGTGATACCATGACATCATGTTCTTCCCCTGAAATACAGTGTGTTCTCTTGCTCTTTGAGCCAATGGATGTGTGATACCATGACATCATGTTCTTCCCCTGACATACAGTGTGTTCTCTTGCTCCTTGAGCCAATGGATGTGTGATACCATGACATCATGTTCTTCCCCTGAAATACAGTGTGTTCTCTTGCTCCTTGAGCCAATGGATGTGTGATACCATGACATCATGTTCTTCCCCTGACATACAGTGTGTTCTCTTGCTCCTTGAGCCAATGGATGTGTGATACCATGACATCATGTTCTTCCCCTGAAATACAGTGTGTTCTCTTGCTCCTTGAGCCAGAGATGTGTGATACCATGACATCATGTTCTTCCCCTGAAATACAGTGTGTTCTCTTGCTCCTTGAGCCAATGGATGTATGATACCATGACATCATGTTCTTCCCCTGACATACAGTGTGTTCTCTTGCTCCTTGAGCCAATGGATGTGTGATACCATGACATCATGTTCTTCCCCTGAAATACAGTGTGTTCTCTTGCTCCTTGAGCCAATGGATGTGTGATACCATGACATCATGTTCTTCCCCTGAAATACAGTGTGTTCTCTTGCTCCTTGAGCCAATGGATGTGTGATACCATGACATCATGTTCTTCCCCTGAAATACAGTGTGTTCTCTTGCTCCTTGAGCCAGAGATGTGTGATACCATGTGTGTCAGACATGTCCGTACTCCCTCATTTCAAGCTCAGATGGGAACAGTAGCCTAGTTGGAAGTCTGGCCGCTGACTGTCAGCTTCAGTGGTAGCCTATTATAGAATGAACTCCTGAACAATGAACTGTTTCTTGCAGAAAAATGTTAATTTTGTCTCGCGAACAGAAGTGGAGAAATTTGATTTCTTTCTTTCAGCATCTTGAGAGAATACTGTAAGAAGGCACATTTAGGGACCTGTTGTGTAGCCTAAACATGCAATTTAATATATGCTATTTAGCAGACGCTTTTATCCAAAGCGACTTACAGACAAGTGTGCATACATTCTATGTATGGGTGGTCCCGGGGATCGAACCCACTACCCTGGCGTTACAAGCGCCATGCTCTACCAACTGAGCTACAGAAGGACCAATTTCTTTCGGTGAAATAAAAGCTGACAGTATATACTTTTTTTTACCACATAATGTGCATCCAAGATGAACTGCTATACTCCCAGAATGTTGGATTTTTGTTTTTTACTTCCTTAAAACCGGTCCAATTGATGTCATTTGGACATTTTGCACAAAAAAATCTCCCCTCTCCCTAAGCGTCCTCGCTCCACTAGAGAAGCAGAAATGAAAGACAAATCTTGACCAATGTCAACTACACTGACCAAAATTTAAAATGCAACATGTCAAGTGTAGGTCTCATGTTTCATGAGCAGAAAAAAATATCACAGAAATGTTCCATATGCACAAAAAGAGTATTTATCTCAAATTTTTGTGCACAAATTTGGTAACATCCCTGTTAGTGAGCATTTCTCCTTTGCCAAGATACTCCATCCACCTGACAGGTGTGGCATATCAAGAAGCTGATTGAACAGCATGATCATTACAGAGATACACCTTGTGATGGGAACAATAACAGGCCTCAGAAAAAAGTTGTGGACCTTTATACTTGCGTAATAGTACGCAAGTATAAACACCATGGGACCACGCATCCGTCATACCGCTCAGGAAGGAGACGCGTTCTGTCTCCTAGAGATGAACATACTTTGGTGTGAAAAGTGCAAATCAATCCCAGAACAACAGCAAAGGACCTTGTGAAGATGCTGGAGGAAGCAGGTACAAAAGTATCTATATCCACAGTAAAACAAGTCCTATATTGACATAACCTGAAAGGACACTCAGCAAGGAAGAAGACACTGCTCCAAAGCCGCCATAAAAAAGCGAGACTACGGATTGCAACGGAACATGGGGACAAAGATCGTACTTTTTGGAGAAATGCCCTCTGGTCCGATGAAACAAAAATAGAACCACTTGGCCATAATGACCATCGTTATGTTTGGAGGAAAAAGGGGGAGGTTTGCAAGCCAAAGAACACCATCCCAACCGTGAAGCACGGAGGTGGCAGCATCATGTTGTGGGGGTGCTCTGCTGCAGGAAGGACTGGTGCACTTCACAAAATAGATGTCATCACGAGGTAGGGAAATTATGTGGATATATTGAAGCAACATCTCAAGACATCAGTCAGGAAGCTTGTTTGCAAATGGGTCTTCCAGATGGACAATGACCCCAAGCATACTTCCAAAGTTGTGGCCAAATGGCTTAAGGACAACAAAGTCAATGTATTGGAGTGGCTATCACAAAGCCCTGATTTCAATCCCATAGAAAATTTGTGGGCAGAACTGAAAAAGCGTGTGCGAGCAAGGAGGCCTTACAACCCTGACTCACAACTTATTGTGGGAAGCTTGTGGAAGGCTACCCAAAACGTTTGCCCCATGTTAAACAATTTAAAGGCAATGCTATCAAATACTAATTGAGTGTATGTAAACTTCTGACCCGCTGGGAATGTGATGAAAGGAATAAAAGCTGAAATAAATCATTCTCTCTACAATTATTCTGACATTTCACATTCTTTTAATACAGTGTTGATCCTATCTGACTGAAAACAGGGAGTTTTACTAGGATTAAATGTCAGAAATTGAGTTTAAATTTATTTGGCTAAGGTGTATTGTAAAGTTTTGACTTCAACTGTAAACTGAACAAGTTCCACAGACATGTGACTAACAGAAATGGAATAATTTGACCGTGAACAAAGGGGGGATCCAAATCAAAAGTAACAGTCAGTATCTGTTTGTGGCATTGTCATGCTGGAGGGTCATGTCAGGAGGGAGGAGGATGTCTTCCCTATAACGAACCGTGTTGAGATTGCCTGCTGTGACACACCGCTCCAGACTATGATGGACCCTCCACCTCCAAATCGATCCCGCTCCAGAGTACAGGCCTCGGTGTAACGCTCATTCCTTCGACTAGTTAGGGTTAGCGAATCCGACCATCATCCCTGGTGAGACAAATCCATGACTCGTTAATGAATAGCACTTTTTGCCAGTCCTGTCTGGTCCAGCAACGGTGGTTTCGTGCCCATAGGCGGCCTTGTTGCCGGTGATGTCTGGTGTGGACCTGCCTTACAACAGGCCTACAAGCCCCCAGTCCAGCCTCTCTCAGCCTATCGCGGACAGTCTAATCACTGATGGAGGGATTGTGCGTTCCTGGTGCAACACCTGTGTTGTTACACGTGGTCTGCCACTGCGAGGACGATCAACTGTTCGTCCCGTCTCCCTGTAGCACTGTCTTAGGCGTCTCACTGTACGGATATTGCAATTTACTGCCCTGGCCACATCTGCAGTCCTCATGCCTCCTTGCAGCATGCCTAAGGCACGTTCATGCAGATGAGCTGGGCTCCTGGGCATCTTTCTTTTGGTGTTTTTCAGAGTCTGTAGAAAGGCCTCTTTAGTGTCCTAAGTCTTCATAACTGTGACCTTAATTGCCTACCGTCTGTAACGGTGTTCTTCATTTGTAGAAAGAGAGTCGGACCGAAATGCAGCGTGGTGGTTACTCATGTCTTTAATTAAGAGAAATGACGATACATGAAATAACTAATAAATACAAAAACAACAAATGGAACGTGAAACCTAATTACAGCCTATCTGGTGAAACTACACAGAGACAGAAACAATCACCCACGAAATACACAGTGAAACCCAGGCTACCTAAATACGGTTCCCTATCAGAGACAACAAGAATCACCTGACTCTGATTGAGAACCGCCTCAGGCAGCCAAGCCTAAACTAGACACACCCCTAATCAACCACAATCCCAATGCCTACAAAAAACCCAATACGACAACACAATAAACCCATGTCACACCCTGGCCTGAACAAATATATAACGAAAACACAAAATACTAAGACCAAGGCGTGACAGAACCCCCCCCCCCCAGGGTGCGGACTCCCGGGCGCACCTCACAACCATAGGGAGGGTCCGGGTGGGCGTCTGTCCATGGTGGCGGTTCCGGCTCGGGACGTGGACCCCACTCCATTAATGTCCTAGTTCCTCCCCTTCACGTCCTGGGATAATCCACCCTCACAGCCGACCATGGTCTAATAGTCCTCACCCAGAACCCCACTGAACTGAGGGGCAGCACGTGAATGAGGGGCAGCTCGGGACTGAGGCAGCTCGGGACTGAGGGGAAGCTCGTGACTGAGGGGCAGCTCGGGACTGAGGGGCAGCTCAGGACTGAGGGGCAGCCCGGGACTGAGGGGAAGCCCAGTACTGAGAGAAAGCCCAGTACTGAGAGGAAGCCCAGTACTGAGAGGAAGCCCAGTACTGAGATGAAGCTCAGGCAGGCAGTAGGCTCCGGTAGATCCTGGCTGGCTGGTGGATCTGGAAGATTCTGGTTGACTAGCAGATCTGGAAGATTCTGGTTGACTGGCAGATCTGGAAGAATCTGGTTGACTGGCAGATTTAGAAGATCATGGCTGACTGGCGGATCTAGCTGCTCTATGTAGAGTGACAGCTCTGGCTGCTCCATGCAGGCTGACAGCTCCCTGCAGACTGACAGCTCCTTGCAGACTGACAGCTCCTTGCAGACTGGCAGCTCTTTGCAGACTGACAGCTCTGGCTGCTTCATGCAAACTGAAAGCTCTGGCTGCTTCATACAGACTGACAGCTCTGGCTGCTTTATGCAGACTGACAGCTCTGGCTGCTTCATACAGACTGACAGCTCTGACTGCTCCATGCAGGCTGACAGCACCCTGCAGACTGGCAGCTCCTTGCAGACTGACAGCTCCTTGCAGACTGGCAGCTCTTTGCAGACTGGCAGCTCTGGCTGCTTCATGCAGACTGACAGCTCTGGCTGCTCCATGCAGACTGACAGCTCTGGCTGCTTCATGCAGACTGACAGCTCAGGCTGCTCCGAACAGGCAGGAGGCTCCGGCAGCGCTGTAGAGGAGGAAGGCTCTGATAGTGCTGAACAGGCGGGAGACTCCGACAGCGTAGGAGGGAATGAAGGCTCTGGCTGTGCTGAACAGGCGAGGCGCACTGAAGGCCTGGTGCGTGGTGCTGGAACTGGTGCTACAGGATCGAGGACACGCACAGGAAGCCTGGTGCGGGGAGCTGCTACCGGAGGACTGGTGTGTGGAGGTGGCTCAGGATAGACCTGACCGTGCAGGCGCACTGGAGCTCTTGAGCACCGAGCCTGCCCAACCTTACCTGGCTCGATGCCCACTCTAGCCCGGCCAATACGAAGCGCTGGTATGAACCGCACCGGGCTATAGCATAACACGTTGTCTGCCTGGTCTCTCTAGCCCACCGGTAAGCACAGGGAGTTTGCGCAGGTCTCCTACCTGGCATAGCCATACTCCCTGTAAGCCCCCCCCAATACATTTTTTTGGGCTGCTTTTCGGGCTTCCATCCGCGGCGCCGTGCTGCCTCCTCATACCAGCGCCTCTTCGCTTGGCCGCCTCCAGTTCTTCCTTGGGACGGCGATATTCTCCAGGCTGAGCCCAGGGTCCTTTTCCGTCTAATATCTCCTCCCATGTCCAGAAGTCCTTAGATCGCTGCTCCTCACGATTAACAGGGAGAGTTGGCTCAGGTCTGACTCCTGACTCTGCCACTCTCTCCCTGAGCCCTCCCTCAATACATTTTTGGGGGTGACTTTCGGGTTTCCTTCTGCGCCGCCGTGTCTTTCTCTTCGACTCCATTCTCCTATAGCCCTCTTCGCACTGCTACAGCGAATCCCAGGCGGGCTTGGCACTCTCTCTGGGTCGACCGCCCACCTATCTATTTCTTCCCACGTAGTATACTCCATACTTCTGTTGTCCATAACGTCCTCCTTTCGCTGCTCCAGCTGCCTGTTACCACGTCACTCGGTACGTGTGTGGTGGGTGATTCTGTAACGGCGTTCTTCATTTGTAGAAAGAGAGTCGGACCGAAATGCAGCGTGGTGGTTACTCATGTCTTTAATTAAGAGAAATGACGATACATGAAATAACTAATAAATACAAAAACAACAAATGGAACGTGAAACCTAATTACAGCCTATCTGGTGAAACTACACAGAGACAGAAACAATCACCCACGAAATACACAGTGAAACCCAGGCTACCTAAATACGGTTCCCTATCAGAGACAACAAGAATCACCTGACTCTGATTGAGAACCGCCTCAGGCAGCCAAGCCTAAACTAGACACACCCCAAATCAACCACAATCCCAATGCCTACAAAAAAAACAATACGACAACACAATAAACCCATGTCACACCCTGGCCTGAACAAATATATAACGAAAACACAAAATACAATGACCAAGGCGTGACACCGTCTATAAGCTGTTAGTGTCTTAATGACCGTTCCACAGGTGCATGTTCATTATGGTTCATGGAAAACAGTGCTTAAACCCTTTACAATGAAGATCTGTGAAGTTATTTGGATTTTTATGAATTATCTTTGAAAGACAGGGTCCTGAAAAAGGTCCGTTTCTTTTTTTGCTGGGTTTATTTGCTGTATTCTCTTATACTGTATTTTAGTCAATGCCACTCCGACATTGCTCGTAGTAATATTTAAAAAATATCTTAATTCCATAATTTAACTTTTATATTTAAGTGTATTGTTGTGATTTGTGAGATGTTACTGCACTGTTGGAGCTAGGAACATAAGCATTTCGCTACACCTGCAATAACATCTGATAAATATGTGTATGTGACCAATAACATTAGATTTGATTTATTTAGTATTCAACAGCATCAAGTAATGACAGAAGAGAAGCATCCACAAACCTTCTAAATCAGAAAGCAGAAAACGATCAAACATAGGAAAAAAAATTACCCAATTGAAAAATCCTTCCACCCTCACTGGTGTTTGTTTGGTAATGGTTGTGTGTGTGTACTTACTGTATGACAATGTGTATGTGTTGTATCACAGCCCATGCCGGTACTGTCAGTACTGCAACAACCCCAGCAGGTCTCCAGGTCAGGCCGTATGGCGGTGGTGAGAGAGGAGAGCTCATCCTTCGCCCCAGGACCGTTCCCGGAACACAGTCTGAGATGGAATAAGAACACCATCCCCCGACAACCCTCACACTACAACAAGTACCACTTTACGTAAGTTACCATGACCACCCTCACTACAACAAGCAACACATCACATACATTACCACGACAACCATCACACTACAACAAGTAACACATTATGTACAGTATGTTACCTAAAGCTAACACTTCCCCTCTAGCCTAACCCCTAACCCTCCTGACACTACAACAAGTACCACTTTATGGAAGTTACCTAAAGCTAACACTTCCCCCCCTAGCCTAACCCTCCTGACACTACAACAAGTACCACTTGTGTGGTCATGTAGCTCAGTTGGTAGAGCATGGCGCTTGTAACGCCAGGGAAGTGGGTTCAATCACCGGGACCACCCATACGTAGAATGTATGCACACATGACTGTAAGTCGCTTTGGATAAAAGCGTCTGCTAAATGGCATATATTATTATTTATTATTATTATTATTATTATTATTATTATTATGGAAGTTACCTAAAGCTAACACTTCCCCCCCTAGCCTAACCCTCCTGACACTACAACAAGTACCACTTTATGGAAGTTACCTAAAGCTAACACTTCCCCCCTAGCCTAACCCCTAACCCTCCTGACACTACAACAAGTACCACTTTATGGAAGTTACCTAAAGCTAACACTTCCCCCCCAAGCCTAACCCTCCTGACACTACAACAATTACCACTGTATGTATGTTACGTAAAGCTAACACTTCCCCCAAGCCTAACCCCTAACCCTTCTGACACTACAACAAGTACCACTTTATGTATGTTACCTAAAACTAACACTTCCCCCCCTAGCCTAACCCTCCTGGCACTAGAACAAGTACCACTTTATGGAAGTTACCTAAAGCTAACACTTCCCCCCCTAGCCTAACCCTCCTGGCACTAGAACAAGTACCACTTTATGTATGTTACCTAAAACTAACACTTCCCCCCTAGCCAAACCCCTAACCCTCCTGGCACTAGAACAAGTACCACTTTATGTATGTTACCTAAAACTAACACTTCCCCCCTAGCCTAACCCTCCTGACAGTACAACAAGTACCACTTTATGTATGTTACCTAAAGCTAACACTTCCCCCCTAGCCTAACCCTCCTGACACTACAACAAGTACCACTTTATGCATGTTACCTAAAGCTAACACTTCCCCCCTAGCCTAACCCTCCTGACAGTACAACAAGTACCACTAGCCTAACCACTCCCCCTAGAAACCCCTAACCCTCCTGACACTACAACAAGTACCACTTTATGTATGTTACCTAAAGCTAACACTTCCCCCCTAGCCAAACCCCTAACCCTCCTGACACTACAACAAGTACCACTGTATGGAAGTTACCTAAAGCTAACACTTCCCCCCTAGCCTAACCCTCCTGACAGTACAACAAGTACCACTTTATGTATGTTACCTAAAGCTAACACTTCCCCCCCTAGCCTAACCCTCCTGACAGTACAACAATTACCACTGTATGTATGTTACGTAAAGCTAACACTTCCCCCAAGCCTAACCCCTAACCCTAACAATCCTGACTCTACCCTAACACTCCCTAACCCTAACACTCCCTAACACTCCCTAACACTCCCTAACCCTACCCTAACACTCCTGACTCTAACCCTAACACTCCTAACTCTACCCTAACAATCATGACTCTAACCCTAACACTCCCTAACCCTTACACTCCCTAACCCTAACGCTAACACTCTCTAACCCTAACACTCCCTAACCCTAACACTCCCTAACCCTAACACTCTCTAACCCTAACACTCCCTAACCCTAACAATCCTGACTCTAACCCTAACACTCCCTAACCCTAACACTCTCCAACCCTAACACTCCCTAACCCTAACACTCCTGACTCTAACCCTAACACTCCTGACTCTAACCCTAACACTCCTGACTCTAACCCTAACACTCTCTAACCCTTACACTCCCTAACCCTAACACTCTCTAACCCCTGACTCTAACCCTAACACTCCTAACACTCCCTAACCATAACAATCCTGACTCTAACCCTAACACTCCCCTAACACTCCCTAACCCTAACACTAAGCCTAACACTCCCTAACCCTAACACTCCCTAACCCTTACCAACCCTAACACTCCCTAACCCTAACATTCTCTAACCCTAACACTCCTGACTCTAACCCTAACACTCCCTAACCCTAACAATCCTGACTCTAACCCTAATACTCCTGACTCTAACCCTAACACTCCTGACTGTAACCCTAACACTCTCTAACCCTAACACTCCTGACTCTAACCCTAATACTCCCTAACCCTAACACTCCCTAACCCTAACACTCTCTAACCCTAACACTCTCTAACCCTAACACTCCTGACTCTAACCCTAACACTCCTAACCCTAACACTCCTCCCTAACCCTAACACTCTAACCCTGACTCCATTACTAACCCTAACACTCCTGACTCTAACCCTAACACTCCTGACTCTAACCCTAACACTCCTGACTCTAACCCTAACACAATCCTGACTCTAACCCTAACACTCCTGACTCTAACCCTAACACTCTCTAACCCTAACACCTCCCTAACCCTAACACTCCTCTAACCCTAACACTCCCTAACCCTAACACTCCCCCTAACCCTAACCCTAACACTCCCTAACCCTAACACTCCCTAACCCTAACCCCCTAACCCTAACCCCTGACTAACCCTAACACTAACCCTAACCCTAACACTCCCTAACCCTTACACTCCCTAACCCTTACACTTCCTAACCCTAACACTACCTAACCCTAACAATCCTGACTCTACCCTAACACTCCCTAACCCTAACACTCCATAACACTCCCTAACACTCCCTAACCCTACCCTAACACTCCTGACTCTAACCCTAACACTCCTAACTCTACCCCCTAACACTCTATAACCCTAACAATCATGACTCTAACCCTAACACTCCCTAACCCTTACACTCCCTAACCCTAACGCTAACACTCTCTAACCCTAACACTCCCTAACCCTAACACTCCCTAACCCTAACACTCCTGACTCTAACTAACCCTAACACTCCCTAACCCTAACAACCCTGACTCCTAACACTCCTAACCCTAACCCTAACACTCCCTAACCCTAACACTCCCAACCCTAACACTCCTAACCCTAACCCTAACAACTCTAACCCTAACCCTAACACTCCTGACTTAACTCCTAACTGACTCTAACCCTAACACTCCTCCTAACTAACTAACCCTAACACTCTCTCTCTAACCTCTAACGAACCCTTACACTCCCTAAGCCTAACACTAACAATCTACTCTAACCCTAACACTCCATTACATTACATTACATTTCCCTAACCATAACAATCCTGACTCTAACCCTAACACTCCCTAACCCTAACACTCTCCAACCCCCTAACAACTCCCTAACCCTAACATTCTCTAACCCTAACACTCCTGACTCTAACCCTAACACCTCCCTAACCCTAACAATCCTGACTCCTAACCCTAATAACACTCCTGACTGTAACCCTAACACTCCTAACCCTAACACTCCTGACTCTAACCCTAACACTCCCTAACCCTCCCTAACCCTAACACTCCCTAACCCTCTAACACTCTCCCTAACCCTAACACTCCTGACTCTAACCCTAATACTCCCTAACCCTAACACTCTAACTAACCCTAACACTCTCTAACCCTAACACTCCTGACTCTAACCCTAACACTCCCTAACACTCTAACCCTAACACTCCCCTAACCCTAACACTCCCTAACCCTAACACTCTCTAACCCTAACACTCTCTAACCCTAACAACCTCCTGACTCTAACCCTAACACTCCCCCTAACCTCCCTAACCCTAACACTCCCTAACCCTAACCCTAACCCTAACACTCCTGACTCTAACCCTAACACTCCTGACTCTAACCCTAACACTCCTGACTCTAACCCTAACACTCCTGACTCTAACCCTAACAACCCTAACACTCTAACCCTAACACTCCCTAACCTAACACTCTCTAACCCTAACACTCCCTAACCCTAACACTCCCTAACCCTAACACTCCCCCTAACACTCCCTAACCCTAACACTCCTAACCCTAACACTCCTAACCCTAACACTCCCTAACCCTAACCCTAACCCTAATACTCCCTAACCCTAACCCTAACACTCCCTAACCCTAACACTCCCTAACCCACTCCTACACTCCCTAACCCTTAACACTCCCTAACCCTAACCCTCTAACCCTAACCCTAAACCCTAATCCTAACCCTAACAATCCTGACTCTAACCCTAACTCCCCCCTAACCCTAACACTCCAACCCTAACACTCCCTAACCCTAACACTCCCTAACCCTACCCTAACCCTAACTCCTGACTCTAACCCTAACACTCCTAACTCTACCCTAACCCTAACTCTAACCCTAACAATCATGACTCTAACCCTAACACTCCCTAACCCTAACACTCCCTAACCCTAACGCTAACCCTAACTCTCTAACCCTAACACTCCCCCTAACCCTAACACTCCCTAACCCTAACACTCTAACCCTAACCCTAACACTCCCTAACCCTAACCCTAACAATCCTGACTCTAACCCTAACACTCCCCCTAACCCTAACCCTACTCTCCAACCCTAACACTCCCTAACCCTAACACTCCCCTAACACTCCCTAACCCTAACACTCCTACTCTAACCCTAACACTCCTGACTCTAACCCTAACACTCCTGACTCTAACCCTAACACTCCCTAACCCTAACACTCCTGACTCTAACCCTAACACTCCCTAACCCTAACACTCTCTAACCCTAACACTACACTCCCCCTAACCCTACCTAACCCTAACACTCTCTCTAACCCTAACACTCCCTAACCCTAACAATCCTGACTCTAACCCTAACACTCCCTAACCCTAACACTCTCCAACCCTAACACTCCCTAACCCTAACATTCCCTAACTAACCCTAACACTCCTGACTCTAACCCTAACACTCCCTAACCCTAACAATCCTGACTCTAACCCTAATACTCCTGACTCTAACCCTAATAACCCTAACCTGACTCTAACCCTAACACTCCTGACTCTAACCCTAACACTCTCTAACCCTAACACTCCTGACTCTAACCCTAATAACTCCCTAACCCTAACACTCTCTAACCCTAACACCCTAACCTGACTCTAACCCTAACACTCCCTAACCCTAACACTCCCTAACCCTAACACTCCCTAACCCTAACACTCCTAACCCTAACCCTAAACACCTCCCTAACCCTAACACTCTCTAACCCTTACTCTAACCCTAACACTCCTGACTCTAACCCTAACACTCCTAACCCTAACACTCCTGACTCTAACCCTAACAACTCTCTAACCCTAACACTAACACTCCCTAACCCTAACAACCCTAACACTCTAACCCTAACAACTCCCTAACCCTAACACTCCTAACCCTAACCCTAACCCTAACACTCCTGACTCTAACCCACTAACCCTACACTCCCTAACCCTAACACTATCCTAACCCTAACACTCCCTAACCCTAACACTTCTAACCCTAACACTCCTGACTCTAACCCTAACACCCTAACCCTAACCTCTAACCCTAACTAACAACACTCCTAACCCTAACACTCCTGACTCTAACCCTAACACTCCTGACCCTAACTCTAACCCTAATACTCCTGACTCTAACCCTAACACTCCTGACTCTAACCCTAATACTCTAACCTCTAACCCTAACACTCCTGACTCTAACCCTAACCCTAACCCTAATACTCCTAACCCTAACACTCCTAACTCTAACCCTAACCTCCCTAACCCTAACAATAAACCCTAACACTCCCTAACCCTAACACTCCTGACTCTAACCCTAACAACCCTAACCTCTGACTCTAACCCTAACACTCTAACCCTAACAACCCTCATCCTGACTCTAACCCTAACACTCCTGACTCTAACCCTAATACAACCCTAACACTCTCTAACCCTAACACTCCTAACCCTAATACTCCCTAACCCTAACCCTAACCCTAACAACCCTAATACTCTAACCCTAACACTCCTAACCCTAACACTCCTGACTCTAACCCTAACACTACTCCCCTAACCCTAACACAATCCCTAACCCTAACCCCTAACCCTCTAACCCTAACACTCCCCCTAAACCCTAACAATACTCCTGACTCTAACCCTAACACTCCCTAACCCTAACACTCCTAACCCTAACCTCCCTAACCCTAATACTCCTGACTCTAACCCTAACACTCTCTAACCCTAACAATCACCCTAACCCTAATACTCCTGACTCTAACCCTAACAATCATGACTCCCCCTAACACTCCTAACCCTACCCCCCTAACCCTAACACTCCCTAACCCTAACCCTAACACTCTCTAACCCTAACACTCCCTAACTCTAACACTCCCTAACCCTAACACTCCCACTCCCTAACCCTAACCTAACACTCCCTAACCCTAATACTCCTGACTCTAACCCTAACACTCTCTAACCCTAACACACTCCTAACCCTAACCCTAACTAACTCCTGACTCTAACCCTAACACTCTCTAACCCACTAACAACCCTAATCCTGACTCTAACAAACCCTAACACTCCCTAACCCTAACCCTAACACTCTCTAACCCTAACACTCTGACTCTAACCCTAACACTCCCTAACCCTAACACTCCCTAACCCTAACCCTAACACTCCCTAACCCTAACACTCCTGACCCTCTAACCCTAACACTCCTGACTCTAACCCTAACCCTAACTCCTGACTCTAACCCTTACACTCCCTAACCCTAACACTCCCTAACCCTAACACTCCTGACTCTAACCCTAACACTCTCTAACCCTAACAATCCTGACTCTAACCCTTACCTCACCGTATTACTCCTGACCCTATTACTCCTACAAGTACCAGTTCATGTATGTTACCTCACAATCTTTATTACCATACACACTAACATTAGTCACAACAGAATCTCAGATTTTACAAATGTAGTAAATAACTGTATAGATACTAATCTATATCACTCTCTTGTAGTTGTATTTAGTAACAGGAAATGTTAGAGAAAAATAAATAGAGGCCCTAGCTGGGAGCTATAGGTGCCACAGATTTGTTTTAAAGGACCATGAAACATAAGTGTGATGTCACTTCCTGAAGGGAGTTCCTGAGGCAGAGGTCGTTCCAGTACAAGAGGTCAGCTCCTCCCCTAACAGACAAAGAGAGGCGTATCCACGTTTTCCAGAAACACCCAGCCCCCTATGACACCAGACAAACTGCTGGAACCAGCCAATCACAGCCAGCCCAGAGCATCGTAGAGACTCGGACCTATAGGGATGTCACCCTGCACATCAACTGAGGAAAACCCCTTGTGTGAGTCCCAAATGGCACCCTATACAGTGCACTACTTGACCAAACGTTGGTACTGTATAGGGAATCGGGTGCCATTTGAGATGTAACCTCAGACTGAAACCACACCACTGCACTATGGATGACAAATGTGAAAAATCAACACTTTAATATAATAAATGGTCAGTATGTTCCAACCACCACTGTTCATTTCATTACAACCTCTTCAGTAGTGTCAGTAGAATCATCAGTACTAAAAGAAGAGCAGCATCCCAAATGGCACCCTATATGCTATGTAGTGCACTACTTTTGATCTGGGAAACAGGGTGCAATGGGACCCAGGTAAGGTCATTATAGTCACTTGTGTGTGTTATTATAAATGGTATATACAGTATTAAATGAACATCCCTGGTGATTTTCTTGAGAGAATCTGGAACCAATAGAGCTTAATTACATACAAACATCCACTACATTCATTCATCTAATAAAACAATAGTTTTTTCTGGATCAAAAAGAAAACCCCTGCTCTCTGAATATGTTGAGTAACTGGCACAAAGCATATGAAATGTCAGTAATTAAAATAGCTTGTATAATGTGGCAATTTCGTAGAACAACAGAACACACCCTTATGGCATGCGATGATGTGGCTGACTGACTGGTGGGATTTCTGCAACACATGCAACTCTGCTGTCGTGATGAGCGGTAAAACTCTACTGGCTGTAAACAATTAGCCGCCCATGTTTTCTGTTCTACCCACTCTTCTGCAGCTGAGTCATCTAGTAGTTGTTCTTGAAGAATGCGTTGGTGCAGAACGTGTTAGGCAGCAGCACCTAGAAAAATAGAACACAACACAGCCGTATAACAACAGAACACACCCTTAGAACAACAGAACACACCCGTAGAACAACCTAACACACCCTTAGAACAACAGAACACACCCTTAGACCATAGAACACTTCCGTAGAACAACAGAAAACTTCCATAGAACAACAGAACACACCCGTACAACAACAGAACACTTCCGTAGAACAACAGAACACTTCCGTAGAACAACAGAACACACCCTTAGAACAACAGAAAACTTCCATAGAACAACAGAACACACCCTTAGAACAACACAACACTTCCATAGAACAACAGAACACACCAGTAGAACAACAGAACACACCCGTAGAACAACAGAACACACCACGTAGAACAACAGAACACACCCGTAGAACAACAGAACACTTCCGTAGAACAACAGAACACACCTGAACAACAGAACACACCTGTAGAACAACAGAACACACCCTTAGAACAACAGAGCACACCCTTAGAACAACAGAACACTTCCGTAGAACAACAGAACACTTCCGTAGAACAGAACACACCCGTAGAACAACAGAACACACCCGTAGAACAACAGAAGACACCCTTAGAACAACAGAACACACCCTTAGAACAACAGAACACACCCTTAGAACAACAGAACACACCCTTAGAACAACAGAACACTTCCGAACACAGAACACCTTAGAACAACAGAACACTTCCGTAGAACAACAGAACACACCCATACAACAGAACACTTCTGTAGAACAACAGAACACTTCTGTAGAACAACAGAACACTTCTGTAGAACAACAGAACACTTCCGTAGAACAACAGAACACTTCCGAACAACAGAACACACCCTAGAACAACAGAACAACAGAACACTTCCGTAGAACAACAGAACACACCAACAGACACCTTAGAACAACAGAAAACTTCCAGAACAGAACAACAGAACACACCCGTACAACAACAGAACACTTCCGTAGAACAACATAACACTTCCGTAGAACAACAGAACACTTCTGTAGAACAACAGAACACTTCTGTAGAACAACAGAACACTTCCGTAGAACAACAGAACACTTCCGTAGAACAACAGAACACTTCCGTAGAACAACAGAACACTTCCGTAGAACAACAGAACACTTCCGTAGAACAACAGAACACACCCTTAGAACAACAGAACACACCCGTAGAACAACAGAACACACACAGTAGAACAACAGAACACACCCGTAGAACAACAGAACACACCCTTAGAACAACAGAACACACCCTTAGAACAACAGAACACTTCCGTAGAACAACAGAACACACCCGTACAACAACAGAAGACACCCGTAGAACAACAGAAAACTTCCGTAGAACAACAGAACACACCCGTAGAACAACACAACACTTCCGTAGAACAACAGAACACTTCCGTAGAACAACAGAACACTTCTGTAGAACAACAGAACACTTCTGTAGAACAACAGAACACACCCGTAGAACAACAGAACACACCCGTAGAACAACAGAACACACCCATAGAACAACAGGACACACACCCGTAGAACAACAGAACACACCCGTAGAACAACAGAAGACACCCGTAGAACAACAGAACACACCCCCTAGAACAACAGAACACACCCGTAGAACAACAGAAGACACCCGTAGAACAACAGAACACTTCCGTAGAACAACAAAACACTTCCGTAGAACAACAGAACACTTCCGTAGAACAACAGTACACACCCGTAGAACAACAGAACACACCCGTAGAACAACAGAACACACCCGTAGAACAACAGAACACACCCGTAGAACAACAGAAGACACCCGTAGAACAACAGAACACACCCGTAGAACAACAGAACACACCCGTAGAACAACAGAAGACACCCGTAGAACAACAGAACACTTCCGTAGAACAACAGAACACTTCCGTAGAACAACAGAACACTTCCGAACACCCGTAGAACAACAGAACACACCCGTAGAACAACAGAACAACAGCACCCTTAGAACAACAGAACACTTCCGTAGAACAACAGAACACACCAGAACACGTAGAACAACAGAACACACCCGTAGAACAACAGAACACACCCTTAGAACAACAGAACACACCCTTAGAACAACAGAACACACCCGTAGAACAACAGAAGACACCCGTAGAACAACAGAAGACACCCGTAGAACAACAGAAGACACCCGTAGAACAACAGAACACACCCGTAGAACAACAGAACACTTCCGTAGAACAACAGAACTCTTTCGTAGAACAACAGAACACACCCTTAGAACAACAGAGCACACCCACACCCTTAGAACAACAGAACACTTCCGTAGAACAACAGAACACTTCCGTAGAACAGAACACACCCGTAGAACAACAGAACACACCACCCGTAGAACAACAGAAGACACCCTTAGAACAACAGAACACACCCTTAGAACAACAGAACACTTCAACAGAACACACCCTTAGTAGAACAACAGAACACACCCATACAAGGGAACACTTCCGTAGAACAACAGAACACTTCCGAAGAACAACAGAACGCACCCTTAGAACAACAGAACACTTCCGTAGAATAACAGAACACTTCCGTAGAACAACAGAACACACCCGTAGAACAACAGAACACACCCGTAGAACAACAGAACACACCAGAACACACCCGTAGAACACAGAACACACTCTTAGAACAACAGAACACACCCTTAGAACAACAGAACACTTCCGTAGAACAACAGAACACACCCGTAGAACAACAGAACACACCCGTAGAACAACAGAAGACACCCGTAGAACAACAGAAGACACCCGTAGAACAACAGAAGACACCCGTAGAACAACAGAAGACACCCGTAGAACAACAGAACACACCCGTAGAACAACAGAAGACACCCGTAGAACAACATAACACACCCGTAGAACAACAGAAGACACCCGTAGAACAACAGAAGACACCCGTAGAACAACAGAACACACCCGTAGAACAACAGAACACACCCGTAGAACAACAGAACACACCCGTAGAACAACAGAACACACCCGTAGAACAACAGAACACACCCGTAGAACAACAGAACACTTCCGTAGAACAACAGAACACTTCCGTAGAACAATAGAACACTTCCGTAGAACAATAGAACACTTCCGTAGAACAACAGAACACACCCGTAGAACAACAGAAGACACCCGTAGAACAACAGAAGACACCCGTAGAACAACAGAACACACCCGTAGAACAACAGAACACACCCGTAGAACAACAGAACACACCCGTAGAACAACAGAACACACCCGTAGAACAACAGAACACTTCCGTAGAACAACAGAACACTTCCGTAGAACAATAGAACACTTCCGTAGAACAATAGAACACTTCCGTAGAACAACAGAACACACCCATACAACAACCGAAGACACCTTTCACTTAGTTCGTCACGGTACAATATATATTAGAGATATAAAAAAATGGAAGAAATAAATATTGAGGAAAGGTTCCGGTGGCATGCATTGAAGCGAGTGGCCTTTTCATGGCTTTCTTTTGCAACCTGTCAATACTAAACATCATATTAAGATGTGGGACAAGAAATAACTAGCAGGTCTATTACACTCCAGCAGCTAGGATTTCTGTCCACAATTCAACAGTGGGAACATGGCGGCTCTCAACACCAACAGAAAGAGTTGAAAACTACTATACAAGAGAATATTTGTGAGGGATTACCTCTGCCTTCGATTTACAATTAAAACTGGTAATTGAATCATTGGAAGTGCTCACTGCTAACGTGGATACCTATTTAACCAAAGTGGAAAGTCTGGAAAGGACAGCCAATACAGTACCAGTCAAAAGTTTGGACACACCTACTCATTCAAGGGCTTTTCTTTATTTTTTATATTTTATATATATATATATATATATATATATATATATATTTTTTTTTAATATTTATATATTTTTTCTCTTCTCTACATTGTTGAATAATAGTGAAGACATCAAAACTATGAGATAACACATATAGGATCATGTAATAACCAAAAAAGTGTAGTAACCAAAGAATTAAAATTATGAAAATTATTTCCAGCTTCATGAGGAATGCTTTTCCAACAGTCTTGAAGGAGTTCCCACATATGCTGAGCACTAGTTGGCTGCATTTCCTTCACTCTGGTCTGATGAGTCCAAATTTGAGATTTTTGGTTCTAACCACTGTGTCTTTTGAGACTCAGAGTAGGTGAACAGGTGATCTCCGCATGTGTGGTTCCCACCGTGAAGCATGGAAGAGGAGGTGTGATGTTGTGTGGGTGCTTTGCTGGTGACACTGTCTGTGATTCACTCTGCAGTCCAACTCATCCCAAACCATCTCAACTGGGTTGAGGTTGGGTGATTGTGGAGGCCAGATCATCTGATGCAGCAATCCATCACTCTCCTTCTTGGTCAAATAGCCCTTACACAGCCTGGAGGTGTTTTGGGTCATTGTCCTGTTGAAAAACAAATGATAGTTCCACTAAGAGCAAACCAGACGGGATGGTGTATCTCTGCAGAATACTGTGGTAGACATGCTGGTTGTGCCTTGAATTCTAAATAACCAGTTGGATTTAGGGGGCGCTATTTTAATTTTTGGATGAAAAACGTTCCCGTTTTAAACAAGATATTTTGTCACGACAATATGCTCGACTATGCATACAATTGACAGCTTTGGAAAGAAGACACTAACGTTTCCAAAACTGCAAAGATATTGTCTGTGAGTGCCACAGAACTGATGTTACAGGCGAAACCCAGAAAAAAATCCAACCAGGAAGTGACACCTTTTTTGAAACCACCTCATGCCAATGACTCCTTATATGGCTGTGAATGAGCTACGAATGAGCTTACGTTTTCCATGTTTTCCCCAAAGTGTCTAGAGCATTGTGACGTTTAGGCATTTCCCTTGAAGAATGGCTGTAAGGGACCATATATGGCATGTGGTCACATGGTGTCTCGCGCAGAAAACCTCGCGTAAAATACTGAGGTAGCCATTTTTCCTATCGCTTCTTATGAGAAACCAACTGCCTCGACGGATATATTATCGAATATATTTGTTAACACCTTGAGGATGGATCCTAAACAACATCTGCCATGTTTCTGTCGATATTATGGAGCAAATTTTGAAAAAAGTTTGCCGTTATAGGGTCGATTTCTCAGCCAAGCATGATGAACAAACGGGAGCTATTTCGCCTACAAAAATAATATTTTGGGAAAAAAGGAACATTTGCTATCTAACTGTGAGTCTCCTGAGTGAAAGCATCTGAAGTTCTTCAGAGGTAAATGATTTCATTTGGTTGCATTTCTTATTTTCGTGAAAATGTTGCCTGCTGCCTGCAGAGCCTAGCATAGCATTATGCCATGATAAACGTACACAAATGCTTGTCTAGCATTGGCTGTAACGCATATTTTGAAAATCTGAGATGACAGTGTTGTTAACAAAAGGCTAAGCTTGTGTTTGAATATATTTATTTCATTTCATTTGCGATTTTCATGAATAGGAAAAGTTTCTAGGGGTATTTATGTCCGTTGCGTTATGCTAATGCATTTGAGGCAATGATTACGCTCCCGGATACGGGTTTGCTCATCGCAACAGGTTAAATCACATACAGTGTCACCAGCAAAGCACCCTCACATCTCCTCCTCCATGCTTCACAGTGGGAACCACACACGCAGGGATCATCTGTTCACCTATAAAAGTAAAGACACAGAGATAAGATAATTGTATATCTTACACTACAGTTGGTGAACTATGGCAAAAACATTCTGCTTTGAAAGTTGATAAACTTGCAACCCCACTTTTGAGAAAATGTCCCTTGAATGTTTTGGAGAGCTGTTCTTTACATGTTAGTCATTTAACATAAGCTCTTATCCAGAGTTACTTACAGTAGTGAGTGCATACATTTGTCATATTGTCTTTCCTTTGTCTACACCCATTCAGCATTGTTCACACCCTCTTAAGCCTTAGCCCCACCCATTCGGCATTGTTCACACCCTCTTAAGCCTTAGCCCCACCCATTCATAATAATAATAATAATATATGCCATTTAGCAGACGCTTTTATCCAAAGCGACTTACAGTCATGTGTGCAGACATTCTACGTATGGGTGGTCCCGGGAATCGAACCCACTACCCTGGCGTTACAAGCGCCATGCTCTACCAACTGAGCTACAGAAGGACCAATTCAGCATTGTTCACACCCTCTTAAGCCTTAGCCCCACCCATCTCTTTAAGGATTCACATGTGAGGCCATGTACTAAACAGAGTGCACAAAAAAAACTAAAATGTTAATACTAAAGGCTGCTTTACTACACTACGCCTATCGACGTGTCTGTAGACAGTTGTCGCTATGAAAAAGTAGAAACACAAAAACAACAGGATGCATGGTGGTCCAAAATAGCATAATTGGTGTATTTTATTAACACCAATAAACCCATCAGTTTAAAAAACGATTTTAGTAAATGTCAATCTAGTAAACCAGCCAACTAAAAGCAACTTTCTGAACAATGTTTGGTTCGTTTTTAGCTTGTTAGTTTGCTGGCTATCCAGTTCAAATAATGACCATATCATATAGCTGACAACAACTTCACTTTAGCTAATCTAGATTCATTATTACACAAAATAAACTCACAACAAGATCATTATTTACAAGTAAATGGCGAGCTAATTGCAGAAAATAGCTTATAGCTTAAATCAGAGCATTCTACCAGAGAATCGTAATTTTATATCCTAATTTGACTTTGATACATGTTGCTCTTCACATTCCCATCTCTGGTAAACAAACACTATATCAAATCATGCAGAGGATACAGAAGGTGTAAACAGTACAGTGGAATGGTTACTGGCATAGTGGAGTCATTTATATATACATGTAGCTAGCTAAACAATGAACTATAATCCCAACTCATAATGTTAGTACCCTGCATTACATAGTGGAGTCGTTTGTATATACATGTAGCTAGCTAAACAATGAACTATAATCCCAACTCATAACGTTAGTACCCTGCATTACATAGTGGAGTCATTTGTATATACATGTAGCTAGCTAAACAATGAACTATAATCCCAACTCATAACGTTAGTACCCTGCATTACATAGTGGAGTCTTTTCTTTAGACATGTAGCTAGCTAGCTAAACAATGAACTATAATCCCAACTCATAACGTTACTACCCTGCATTACATAGTGGAGTCTTCTGTTTAGACATGTAGCTAGCTAAACAATGAACTATAATCACAACTCATAATTTTACTACACTGCATTACATTACAGTTACTTCTGGCGCCGACAGAGATGGCCGCCTCGCTTCGCATTCCTAGGAAACTATGCAGTTTGTTTTTTTAAGTGTTATTAAACTCATTCATATCTCTTTATGTACTTATTCTTATCCCCTTACACCTGTGTCTATAAGGTAGTAGTTTGGGAATTGTTGGCTAGATTACTTGTTGGTTATTACTGCATTGTCAGAACTAGAAGCACAAGCATTTCGCTACACTCGCATTAACATCTGCTAACCATGTGTATGTGACAAATACAATTTGATTTGGATTTGATTTGATTTAGTGGATCAAATCCCCCCCCCCTGGGAACAAATTAAACAGACTAATTACCAATACTTAATGAACAATTTCAATAACCAAAAACACGAAGTACTTTTGGGATACACATACCGCCGAAGGAGCGGCTACAAAATAATATCCACACAACTTTTACTGACCGCCACAACAATTAACAAGGGACATAAAAAGTAGCTCTCTTCTGACAAAGGAACACTGGATAATATCAAGCTGGAGAAGGAGATGGTAATTGCAGAGGCAGCTGTATCCCCTGATGAGAGAGAGGGGTCAGAGTTCCAATCTGCAATGGGGCTGACCTATCAGCTGCTTAGAATCCAGGAAGCCATTTTCTGAAAAACACACACATACAAACCCACAACACAGAAACTGGGGAACGTAACAGTACAGTAGAGTCTATAGTCTGGAGGGACAGAGAGAGAAACAAGTATATAGTCGAGTCTATAGTCTGGAGAGACAGAGAGAGAGACAGGCATATAGTAGAGTCTATAGTCTGGAGGGACAGAGAGAGAAACAGGTATATAATCGAGTCTATAGTCTGGAGAAACAGAGAGAGAGGCAGGCATATAGTAGAGTCTATAGTCTGAAGAGACAGAGAGAGAGACAGGCATATAGTAGAGTCTATAGTCTGGAGGGACAGAGAGAGAAACAGGTATATAATCGAGTCTATAGTCTGGAGAAACAGAGAGAGAGGCAGGCATATAGTAGAGTCTATAGTCTGAAGAGACAGAGAGAGAGACAGGCATATAGTAGAGTCTATAGTCTGGAGGGACAGAGAGAGAAACAAGTATATAGTCGAGTCTATAGTCTGGAGAGACAGCGAGAGAGACAGGCATATAGTAGAGTCTATAGTCTGGAGAGACAGAGAGAGAGAGAGAGACAGGCATATAGTAGAGTCTATAGTCTGGAGATACAGAGAGAGAGACAGGCATATAGTAGAGTCTATAGTCTGGAGGGACAGAGAGAGACAGGTATATAGTAGAGTACAGTAGAGTCTATAGTCTGGAGGGACAGAGAGAGAGAGACAGGTATATAGTAGAGTACAGTAGAGTCTATAGTCTGAAGAGACAGAGAGACCGGTATATAGTAGAGAACAGTAGAGTCTATAGTCTGGAGGGATAGAAAGAGAGAGAGACAGGTATATAGTAGAGTACAGTAGAGTCTATAGTCTGAAGAAACAGAGAGAGACAGGTATATAATAGAGTACAGTAGAGTCTATAGTCTGGAGGGACAGAGAGAGAGAGACAGGTATATAGTAGAGTACAGTAGAGTCTATAGTCTGGAGAGACAGAGAGACCGGTATATAGTACCATCCCATACTACCCCATTCCTTACTCCTCCATCCCCTACCACCCCATTCATTACTCCCCCATTCCCTACTACCCCATTCATTACTACCCCATCCCCTACTACCCCATTCCCTACTACCCCATTCCCTACTACCACATCCCATACTACCCCATTCCCTACTCCCCCATCCCATACTACCCCATTCCTTACTCCTCCATCCCCTACCACCCCATTCATTACTCCCCCATTCCCTACTACCCCATTCATTACTCCCCCGTTCCCTACTACCCCATTCATTACTCCCCATCCCGTACCCCCATTCCCTACTACCCCATCCCCTACTCCCCCATCCCCTACTACCCCATTCCCTACTCCCCATCTCCTACTCCCCCGTCCACTACTCCCCCATCCCCTACTCCCCCATCCCCTACTACCCCGTTCCCTACTCCCCCCCCCTACTAACCCTGTCCCCTACTCCCCCATCCCCTACTACCCCATTCCCTACTACTCCCCATCCCCTACTACCCCGTTCCCTACTCCCCCCGTCCCCTACTCCCCCATCCCCTACTCCCCTACTACCCCCCCGTCCCTACTACCCCATCCCCTACTCCCCCATCCCCTACTCCCCCATTCCCTACTCCCCCATTCCCTACTCCCCATCCCCTACTCCCCCATCCCATACTCCCCCATTCCCTACTACCCCATCCCCTACTACCCCATCCCATACTACCCCATTCCCTACTACCCCATTCCCTACTACCCCATCCCCTACTACCCCATTCCCTACTCCCCCATCCCCTACTACCCCATCCCCTACTACCCCATCCCCTACTACCCATCCCCTACTACCCCATTCCCTACTCCCCATTCCCTATCCCATCCCCTACTACCCCATTCCCTACTACCCCATCCCCTACTACCCCATTCCCTACTACCCATCCCCTACTACCCCATCCCCTACTACCCCATTCCCTACTACCCCATTCCCTACTACCCCATCCCATACTACCCCATCCCATACTACCCCATTCCCTACTCCCCATCCCATACTACCCCATCCCATACTACCCCATCCCATACTACCCCATCCCATACTACCCCATTCCCTACTACCCCATCCCATACTACCCCATCCCATACTACCCCATCCCCTACTACCCCATCCCATACTACCCCATCCCATACTACCCCATCCCATACTACCCCATCCCATACTACCCCATCCCATACTACCCCATCCCCTACTACCCCATCCCATACTACCCCATCCCATACTACCCCATCCCATACTACCCCATCCCATACTACCCCATTCCCTACTACCCCATCCCATACTACCCCATCCCCTACTACCCCATTCCCTTATGCTTATCTTGTGATCAAATCCTTTCATGGCCATGGAGGAAGTCTCTTTAAATGTCTAAAACTAGTCTGTTTAATCAAATGTTGGTCAACACTATGAACCGGGAATAAACTCACGCAGGACGATGACAGGAAGACAGGGGGTATCTGAAGCATTTCCCACTACTTTACTGGTTATCCTCAATAACATGGCCCCATACACACACCGCTAGGAATACGCTACCTCAGAACAGATCTGTGAATCTGTGTGTGTGTGTGTGTGTGTGTGTGTGTGTGTGTGTGTGTGTGTGTGTGTGTGTGTGTGTGTGTGTGTGTGTGTGTGTGTGTGTGTGTGTGTGTGTGTGTGTGTGTGTGTGTGTGTGTGCAGCTGCTGAGCAGATGAACATGATCTCAGCAGGGACAGGAAGTGAGGGAGTTGAGAGAAGGTCCCCGCTGGTATCAACACTGGGGGGACCTTAGTGAGCAGCCTTAGTAATCACCATGGCCGTCTCCATGGAAACACGCAACACTGTAAACACTGTTCAACACATGGAACATTTGGCAGAGGAATTCAACAAATGATTTCCTTTTAATCGTACCAAATATATCTACTTATTTGATGGCAGAAGTAACTGTTCCATTACTTTGGGAACTGAACTGAGAAAAAGAATGTGTAACATTTACAAGCTTTTTTAGTTTGAACACATCAATTCACTTACATTACATTTCACTGAGAAACAGTCAGAGAAAAAGAGGGATATAATGTAGCTTTATATAAACTACTGTATATACAGTAAATAATGTAGCTTTATATAATATACTGTACATACAGTAAATAATTATATGTATATATATACACACTGCTGTTCAAAAGTTTGGGGTGACTTAAGAAATATCCTGGTGCTTGGAAGAAAAGCAAATGTTTTGTCCATTAAAATAACATCAAATTGATTAGAAATACAATGTAGACATTGTTCATCTTGTAAACGACCCATTGTAGCTGTAAACAGCAGATTTTTTATGGAATATCTACATAGGCCCAGTATCAGCAACCATCAGTCCTGTGTTCCAATGGCACGTTGTGTTAGCTAATCCAAGTACAGAGGCCCATTATCAACAACCATCACTCCTGTGTTCCAATGGCACTTTGTGTTAGCTAATCCAAGTACAGAGGCCCATTATCAACAACCATCACTCCTGTGTTCCAATGGCACTTTGTGTTAGCTAATCCAAGTACAGAGGCCCAGTATCAGCAACCATCACTCCTGTGTTCCAATGGCACGTTGTGTTAGCTAATCCAAGTACAGAGGCCCATTATCAACAACCATCACTCCTGTGTTCCAATGGCACGTTGTGTTAGCTAATCCAAGTACAGAGGCCCATTATCAACAACCACCACTCCTGTGTTCCAATGGCACTTTGTGTTAGCTAATCCAAGTACAGAGGCCCATTATCAACAACCATCACTCCTGTGTTCCAATGGCACTTTGTGTTAGCTAATCCAAGTACAGAGGCCCATTATCAGCAACCATCACTCCTGTGTTCCAATGGCACATTGTGTTAGCTAATCCAAGTACAGAGGCCCATTATCAGCAACCATCACTCCTGTGTTCCAATGGCACGTTGTGTTAGCTAATCCAAGTACGGAGGCCCATTATCAACAACCATCACTCCTGTGTTCCAATGGCACGTTGTGTTAGCTAATCCAAGTACGGAGGCCCATTATCAGCAACCATCACTCCTGTGTTCCAATGGCATGTTGTGTTAGCTAATCCAAGTACAGAGGCCCATTATCAGCAACCATCACTCCTGTGTTCCAATGGCACATTGTGTTAGCTAATCCAAGTTTGTCATTTTAAAAGGCTAATTGATCATTAGAAAACCTTTTTCACAATTATGTTAGCACAGCTGAAAACTGTTGTCCTGATTAAAGAAGCAATAAAACCTATGATATCAGTTTGGTTGTCTGAGACATTCTCATCGATGATAGGATGACATAAACTCTACAGTGGAAAGGCTACACATCAGAGTTATAGGATTCACATGGAATTGTTGTTCAATTTGAATGTTTGAATATACAATTATTGGTGAAGAGATAAAATGTAATTTTAGCTTCCAATTGAGAGATTTTGGTTTTCATAAGGTAGGGCTCTGCTCAATCAGTAGCCCGCCCCTGTGAAGGGACATGGTTATACAGCTTTTCAAACACGCCCTCCTCTCCCTTGATGAAAATGTAACCTCCTGTTCCAAGTATGTGAGGTCTGCAGCCTCTGCGTTAAAAGGACTAACATGTCAACTACAGAACTATGCCAACCTCTTAGTGAGTTTTGGTTGGGAATGGTATGAACTTTGAAGTGATTCACTACAGAATGATACCTCCTAGCCGTTGAGTTAGCAACAGCAGCTGCAAACGTGGTCTAGGAAAGAACAGACAGAGTATCCCATCTACCACACAACGACGTTACTACAACGTATCCAATTGACCACCAGAGACATTCTTCAAAGGACAAAGGACTCGGTTGGGCAACATGGCCTTCCATCTATCACCAACCTACCGAAGCGCAGCTCAAAATGAATATTTATTGCATTTTCCTTTTCCAAATGGGCGGTAATTTAGAATGCATAAGATACTGTATTTACGATAGCACAGCTTCTCCCTTTGTCCCTCAGTCTTTCACTCAAACCCAGCCCCCTTTTCTTTTGTGTAACCAGCTGTCATATCTGTTCCGTCCACTAGGGACGTTTTCCTTTATGACGTAATTTGTAATCAAGGTATGATTAATTTTTGTATATGTAATTCTGTGTGATTAGTTGGGTATTTAGTAAATAAATAATTAAACCCAATTGTGTATTGCTGATTCAACTTGTTAGCCAGGGTTCGTGAAGATAACCAAGAATTGGGTTTAAGACTGAATTAAGGTGACGATTAATATTGATTGCTATTAACGTAAAATATTACTAGGTCTTTAAGAGTTTATTTGGGAGATAACAGCTCTATGAATATTATTTCGTGGTGCCCCGACTCTCTAGTTAATTACATTTACATGATTACCTCAATCAGGTAATATTAATTACGGAGAAATCACTTAATCCGGCATAGCCAACGACATGACAGTACCCAAAAGTTTTGTAACGGATCTTGTCCTCCTCTTCTGAGGAGTAGTAGCGAGAAGGATCGGAGGACCAATTTGCAGCGTGGTAAGTGTTCATGATGTAATATTTAATGAATCAAACTGAACAGAACACTGGAACAAAACAATAAACGTGACTAAACCGAAACAGTCCTGTCTGGCAAAATACACAAAGACAGAAAATAACCACCCACAAAACACAATGGAAAACAGGCTCCCTAAATATGGTTCTCAATCAGGGACAACGATTGACAGCTGCCTCTGATTGAGAACCATACCAGGCCAAACACAGAAATAGCAAATCATAGACAAACTAACATAGACAACCCACCCAACTCAAGCCCTCACCATACTAAAACAAAAGGCAAAACAAAGAAACTAAGGTCAGAACGTGACACATTTGGTATACATATTTGTTCAGAACTTAGCAATGAACCTCAGCTATCATAGCCAGTTGTATCAACTTCAAAACAGTCTGAATGACATTAATGAAGCCTATTGATTGAGTAGAATATAATATCATTTTGTGCCAAGGATGCAAGTTGTATATACAGTTGAAGTCGGAAGTTTACATACACCTTAGCCAAATACATTTAAACTCAGTTTTTCATCATTCCTGACATTTAATCCATGTAAAAATTCCCAGTCTTAGGTCAGTTAGGATCACCACTTAATTTTAAGAATATGAGCTTTTATTTCTTTTATTTCTTTCATCACATTCCCAGCGAGTCAGAAGTTTACATACTGTAATGACCTGACTAGATCATAAATGAACAATTGTCCAGACAGAGGCTTGAGTTTGCGAATTGACGGTTTATTAAACCAACTTTACACAGGCTACTGTTTGGGCCGTAGCACACGCCAAATAGATGACAGATAACCCACAAGACAATCGTGAACTTCTCTTGTGAAGCCCAGACGTAAGAGAGAGAGAACAAAGGCTGAACCTGGTCTTAACTTCCAATGCTCCACCCCCCTGCCCAACCCCCCTCCACGCCACTCCGCCAACCACCAGGATGCCCGGCATCAGAACATTCCAGGCATTCCCGTGATTGGCAGATAGCAGGTTGATTGACATGTCGGACCCCGCGAACACCGGGTACTGGTCAGTACAACACAACCACCTCCTAGCCTAACACATAACACACAGCTGTCTGTGCGGGTCGCTATAATACATTCAATTAGTATTTGGTAGCATTGCCTTTAAATGGTTTAACTTGGGTCAAACATTTCGGGTAGCCTTCCACAAGCTTCCCACAATAAGTTGGGTGAAATTTGTCCCATTCCTCCTGACAGAGCTGGTGTAACCAAGTCAGGGTTGTAAGGCCTCCTTGCTCGCACACGCTTTTTCATTTCTTCCCACACATTTTCTATAGGATTGAGGTCAGGGCTTTGTGATGGCCACTCAAATACCTTGACTTTGTTGTTCTTAAGTCATTTTGACACAACTTCGGAAGTATACTTGGGGTCATTGTCCATTTGGATGACCCATTTGCAACCAAGCTTTAACTTCCTGATGTCTTGAGATGTTGCTTCAATATATCCACATAATTTCCCTTCCTCATGAAGCCATCTATTTTGTGAAGTGCACCAGGCCTCCTGCAGCAAAGCACCCCCACAACATGATGCTGCCACCCCGTGCTTCACGGTTTTCCCTCCAAACACAACGATGGTAATTATGGCCAAACAGTTCTACTTTTGTTTCATCAGACCAGAGGACATTTCTCCAAAAAGTACGATCTTTGTCCCCATGTGCAGTTGTAAACCCTTGTCTGGCTTTATTATGGCAGTTTTGGAGCAGTGGTTTCTTCCTTGTTGAGCGGCCTTTCAGGTTATGTCGATATAGGACTTGTTTTACTGTGGCTATAGATTATTTTGTACCCGTTTCCTCCAGCAACTTCACAAGGTCCTTTGCTGTTGTTTTGGGATTTGATTTGCACTTTTTGCACCAAAGTACGTTCATCTCTAGGAGACAGAACTTGTCTCCTTCCTGAGCGGTACAATGGCTGCATGGTCCCATGGTGTTTATACTATTGTTTGTACAGATGAACGTGGTACCTTCAGGCTTTTGGAAATTGCTCCCAAGGATGAAGCAGACTTGTGGAGATCTACAAAAGAAATTCTGAGGTATTGGCTGATTTCTTTTGATTTTCCCATGGATATCAAGCAAAGAGTTAGTGAGTTTGAAGGTAGGCCTTGAAATACCTCCACAGGTACACCTCCAATTGACTCAAATTATGTCAATTAGCCTATCAGAAGCCATGCCATCATTTTCTGGAATTTTCCAAGCTGTGTAAGGGACAGTCACCTTAGTGTATGTAAACCTCTGACCCACTGGAATTGTGATACAGTGAATTATAAGTGAAATAGTCTGTCTGTAAACAATTGTTGGAAAAATTACTTCTGTCTGCACAAAGTAGATGCCCTAAAAGACTTGCCAAAACTATAGTTTGTTTACAAGAAATTTGTGGAGTGGTTGAAAAAGGAGTTTTAATGACTCCAACCGACGTGTATGTAAACTTCCGACTTCAGGTGTACATGTAGTTATTACCATGGATGATACACCCACATTGTAGCCTGTACATTTAATAGATTTGTATTTTTGTATTTATTATGGATCCCCACTACTCTTCTTGGGGTCCAGCAAAATTACGGCCATTTTTAAACAGTACAGTACATTCACAGATTTCACAACACACTGTGTGCCCTCAGGCCCCTCCTCCACCACTACCAGGGTGGACTATTTCATCAAGTTTTTCCACTCACCACGTTTATTCTGAACAATGGCTGTCCTCACTCTGGTAGCCTATGGACAAACATTAAGAATAAGATACATGGTGAGTTGATGGCTATTCGGCAGCTAGTTCGCTATGTGAATTGATCATGCTACTTTGTATGAATTGTTTGTTGGCAACCTTGTAATTCACAAAGTTTTGGAACAGATTGCTGTTGGAACGTTCCACAAATGATACCCACCCCCACTACCACATATCTACATTACTATATCCATGTGTATGTATAGTGCGTTTGTTGTCGTATGTGTGTATGAGTGTGTGTGTAAGTAAGTGTCTGTGCCAATGTTTGTGTGGCTTCACAGTCCCCGCTGTTCCATAAGGTGTTTTTTTTATCTGTTTTTCAAATCTAGAGTTCCATGTATCCATGGATCTATGTAGTACTGTGCACCTCCCATAGTCTGTTCTGGACTTGGACTGTGAAGAGACCTCTTGTGGCATGTCTTGTGGGGTATGCATGGGTGTCTGAGGTGTGTGCCAGTAGTTTAGACAGACAGCTCGGTGTAAATATTCACTGATCATGTACTCTATCTTGGCAACTAAAGGTGCAGTTCAGGTATGAATGTGTTTGAGATTATTTTCCAGTCATATCCAATATCAGGAGTATCATATTCCAGTCTTTGAATGATGATGTGTCTGCATGTCTGTATTACAATTATACACTTCAACAGTGTTTACCAATATTGGTCCTGGGACATCAATGGTTACACATTGTAACTATGCAATAGACTAGAAACAATTTAACTAGTTAAAGGCTGATTTGTAATTCATGTATACAGAAATAGAATTTTAAAAAACAGTACACTACACCTCCTATGCATCATGTAAATACTGTAAAACCAGTTCATCTCAATATCTAATGCCCTTCATCTGCATTGATCTGATAAACATATCCTCAATACTGACAAAACTAAACTAATGGTGTTTTCTAAAGCAAGAAATAGACCTCTGAACCTTTCAACTATTACCACATGTCAGGGTAAGGAGATTGAGGTTGTAACCTCATATAAATATCTTGGAATTTTTACATTTTTACATTTACATTTTTTTTACATTTACATTTACATTAAATTTTAATTGATGACGACCTCTCTTTTAAATTGCATATTCAACAATTTACAAAAAAATTGAAGCTGAAATTGGGATTTTATTTTAGGAATAAGACCTGTTTTTCTATTGAAGCCAGAAGGAGGCTATTTATGCCTTTACTAGACTATAGGGATATTTTACAAAAGTCATTTTGGGTTTACTACCTTTTTATTTGTGCATTTTTATTGTTCAGAAATGTCTCTCTTCGTTCGCTGGACTTTATCCTGCTAACTGTTCCAAATGTCCGAACTAAATTTGGAAAAAGGGCTTTTATGTACTCTGGCCATCCATCGTCTTGGAACACCTTACAAAATACTTTTAAACTGGAAGAACTTGTCCCGATTGGTGTTTTTAAATCACTGATGAATGATCTTGAGACTGATTCCCTGACCTGTCAATGTTTTTAATTTGCTGATTTTGATTTAGTTATACTCTTGTGAATTCTATGGTTTTTACTTGTAGTTTTTCATGTTGTTTGTGTTATGCAGGTGAATGAGGACCCAAAAGCGACTTAGCGAAAACAGAGTCTTTATTCCAGTAAAACTCAAGACGAAAACAAAACAGGAAAAAAACTTAAATCCACTCGTAGTAACGAGGACAGACTGGAGACTCGAGCATTGACTGCAGGTTGCTTCGGGAAGGCACCGACCGTAGCAGACTTAGACACCTGCTCACACGCAGCATCTGAAGGAGACAAGACACGACAGGGCGAGACAAGGACACAGCACAGCGAACATCATACAAGGATCCGACAAGGACAGAAGCGGAAAACAAGGGGAGAAATAGGGACTCTAATCAGAGGACAAAATAGGGGACAGGTGTGAAAAGACTAAATGAGTGAGTTAGGAGAATGAGGAACAGCTGGGAGCAGGAACGGAACGATAGAGAGAGGAGAGAGAGGGAGGGGGAGAGAGAGAGTTAGAAAAAGGGAACGAACCTAATAAGACCAGCAGGGGGAAACGAACAGAAGGGAAAGCATAATGACAAGACAATATAAGAAAAAACATGACAGTACCCCCCCACTCACCGAGCGCCTCCTGGCGCACTCGAGGAGGAATCCTGGCGGCAACGGAGGAAATCATCAATCAGCGAACGGTCCAGCACGTCCCGAGATGGAACCCAACTCCTCTCCTCAGGACCGTAACCCTCCCAATCCACTAAGTACTGATGACCACGTCCCCGAGAACGCATGTCCATGATCCTACGTACCTTGTAAATAGGTGCACCCTCGACAAGGACGGGGGGAGACGAACGGGGGTGCGAAGAAAGGGCTTGACACAGGAGACATGGAAGACAGGATGGACGCGACGAAGATGTCGCGGAAGAAGAGAGGGAGACCTGGGAGACACGGAACGGACCAATGAACCGCGGAGTCAACTTACGAGAAGCTGTCGTAAGGGGAAGGTTACGAGTGGAAAGCCACACTCTCTGGCCGCGACAATACCTAGGACTCTTAATCCTACGTTTATTGGCGGCTCTCACAGTCTGCGCCCTGTAACGGCAAAGTGCAGACCTCACCCTCCTCCAGGTGCGCTCACAACGTTGGACAAACGCCTGAGCGGAGGGAACGCTGGACTCTGCGAGCTGGGACGAGAACAGAGGAGGCTGGTAACCCAGACTACTCTGAAACGGAGATAGCCCGGTAGCAGACGAAGGAAGCGAGTTGTGAGCGTATTCTGCCCAGGGGAGCTGTTCTGCCCAAGACGCAGGGTTTCTAAAAGAAAGGCTGCGTAATATGCGACCAATCGTCTGATTTCTGTTTCTGCTTGACCGTTAGACTGGGGATGAAAACCGGAAGAGAGACTGACGGAAGCACCAATCAAACGACAGAACTCCCTCCAAAACTGTGACGTGAATTGCGGACCTCTGTCTGAAACGCCGTCTAACGGGAGGCCATGAATTCTGAACACATTCTCGATGATGATTTGTGCCGTCTCCTTAGCGGAAGGAAGCTTAGCGAGGGGAATGAAATGTGCCGCCTTAGAGAACCTATCGACAACCGTAAGAATCACAGTCTTCCCCGCAGACGAAGGCAGACCGGTAATGAAGTCTAAGGCGATGTGAGACCATGGTCGAGAAGGAATGGGAAGCGGTCTGAGACGACCGGCAGGAGGAGAGTTACCTGACTTAGTCTGCGCGCAGTCCGAACAAGCAGCCACGAAACGGCGCGTGTCACGCTCCTGAGTAGGCCACCAAAAGCGCTGGCGAATAGAAGCAAGAGTACCTCGAACGCCGGGATGGCCAGCTAACTTGGCAGAGTGAGCCCACTGAAGAACAGCCAGACGAGTAGAAACAGGAACGAAAAGAAGGTTACTAGGACAAGCGCGCGGCGACGCAGTGTGAGTGAGTGCTTGCTTAACCTGTCTCTCAATTCCCCAGACTGTCAACCCGACAACACGCCCATAAGGAAGAATCCCCTCGGGATCAGTAGAAGCCACAGAAGAACTAAAGAGACGGGATAAGGCATCAGGCTTGGTGTTCTTATTACCCGGGCGATAAGAAATCACAAACTCGAAACGAGCGAAAAACAACGCCCAACGAGCTTGAGGTGCATTAAGTCGTTTGGCAGAACGGATGTACTCAAGGTTCTTATGGTCAGTCCAAACGACAAAAGGAACGGTCGCCCCCTCCAACCACTGTCGCCATTCGCCTAGGGCTAAGCGGATGGCGAGCAGTTTGCGGTTACCCACATCATAGTTGCGTTCCGATGGCGACAGGCGATGAGAAAAATAAGCGCAAGGATGAACCTTATCGTCAGACTGGAAGCACTGGGATAGAATGGCTCCCACGCCCACCTCTGAAGCGTCAACCTCGACAATGAATTGTTTAGTGACGTCAGGAGTAACGAGGATAGGAGCGGACGTAAAACGCTTCTTGAGGAGATCAAAAGCTCCCTGGGCGGAACCGGACCACTTAAAGCACGTCTTGACAGAAGTAAGAGCTGTGAGAGGGGCAGCAACTTGACCGAAATTACGAATAAAACGCCGATAGAAATTAGCGAAACCTAGAAAGCGCTGCAACTCGACACGTGACCTTGGAACGGGCCAATCAGTGACAGCCTGGACCTTAGCGGGATCCATCTGAATGCCTTCAGCGGAAATAACAGAACCGAGAAAAGTGACGGAGGAGACATGAAAGGCGCACTTCTCAGCCTTCACGTAGAGACAATTCTCTAAAAAGCGCTGGAGTACACGTCGAACGTGCTGAACATGAATCTCGAGTGACGGTGAAAAAAATCAGGATATCGTCAAGGTAGACAAAAACAAAGATGTTCAGCATGTCTCTCAGTACATCATTAACTAATGCCTGAAAAACAGCTGGAGCATTAGCGAGACCAAACGGCAGAACCCAGTACTCAAAATGCCCTAACGGAGTGTTAAACGCCGTTTTCCACTCGTCCCCCTCTCTGATGCGCACGAGATGGTAAGCATTACGAAGGTCCAACTTAGTAAAGAACCTGGCTCCCTGCAGAATCTCGAAGGCTGATGACATAAGGGGAAGCGGATAACGATTCTTAACCGTTATGTCATTCAGCCCTCGATAATCCATGCAGGGGCGCAGAGTACCGTCTTTCTTCTTAACAAAAAAAAACCCCGCCCCGGCAGGAGAGGAAGAAGGCACTACGGTGCCGGCGTCAAGAGAAACAGACAAATAATCCTCGAGAGCCTTACGTTCGGGAGCCGACAGAGAGTATAGTCTACCCCGAGGGGGAGTGGTCCCCGGAAGGAGATCAATACTACAATCATACGACCGGTGAAGAGGAAGGGAGTTGGCTCTGGACCGACTGAAGACCGTGCGCAGATCATGATATTCCTCCGGCACTCCTGTCAAATCACCAGGTTCCTCCTGAGAAGAGGGGACAGAAGAAACAGGAGGGATAGCAGACATTAAACACTTCACATGACAAGAAACGTTCCAGGATAGGATAGAATTACTAGACCAATTAATAGAAGGATTATGACATACTAGCCAGGGATGACCCAAAACAACAGGTGTAAAAGGTGAACGAAAAATCAAAAAGGAAATAGTCTCACTGTGGTTACCAGATACTGTGAGGGTTAAAGGTAGTGTCTCATATCTGATACTGGGAGATGACTACCATCTAAGGCGAACATGGGCGTGGGCTTCCCTAACTGTCTGAGAGGAATGTCATGTTTCCGAGCCCATGCTTCGTCCATAAAACAACCCTCAGCCCCAGAGTCTATCAAGGCACTGCATGAAGCAGCCGAACCGGTCCAGCGTAGATGGACCGACATAGTAGTACAGGATCTTGATGGAGAGACCTGAGTAGTAGCGCTCACCAGTAGCCATCCGCTTACTGATGAGCTCTGGCTTTTACTGGACATGAATTGACAAAATGTCCAGCAAATCCGCAATAGAGGCACAGGCGGTTGGTGATCCTCCGTTCCCTCTCCTTAGTCGAGATGCGAATACCTCCCAGCTGCATGGGCTCAGTCTCTGAGCCGGAGGAAGGAGATGGTTGTGATGCGGAGAGGGGAAAACCCGTTAACGCGAGCTCTCTTCCACGAGCTCGGTGACGAAGATCTACCCGTCGTTCTATGCGGATGGCGAGTGCAATCAAAGAGTCCACACTGGAAGGAACCTCCCGGGAGAGAATCTCATCCTTAACCTCTGCGTGGAGTCCCTCCAGAAAACGAGCGAGCAGCGCCGGCTCGTTCCAGTCACTAGAGGCAGCAAGAGTGCGAAACTCTATAGAGTAATCCGTTATGGATCGATCACCTTGACATAGGGAAGCCAGGGCCCTAGAAGCCTCCCTACCAAAAACTGAACGATCAAAAACCCGTATCTCCTCCTCTTTAAAGCTCAGGTAATTGTTAGAACAATCAGCCCTTGCCTCCCAGATAGCTGTGCCCCACTCTCGAGCCCGGCCAGTAAGGAGTGATATGACGTAAGCAACCCGAGCTCTCTCTCTTGAGTATGTGTTGGGTTGGAGAGAGAACACAATATCACACTGGGTGAGAAAGGAGCGGCACTCAGTGGGCTGCCCGGAGTAACAAGGTGGGTTATTAACCCTAGGTTCCGGAGACTCGGCAGACCAGGAAGTAGCTGGTGGCACGAGACGAAGACTCTGGAACTGTCCAGAGAGGTCGGAAACCTGAGCGGCCAGGGTCTCAACGGCATGACGAGCAGCAGACAATTCCTGCTCGTGTCTGCCGAGCATAGCTCCCTGGATCTCGACGGCAGTGTTACGAGAATCCGTAGTCGCTGGGTCCATTCGTTGTCGGATCCTTCTGTTATGCAGGTGAATGAGGACCCAAAAGCGACTTAGCGAAAACAGAGTCTTTATTCCAGTAAAACTCAAGACGAAAACAAAACTGGAAAAAAACTTAAATCCACTCGTAGTAACGAGGACAGACTGGAGACTCGAGCATTTACTGCAGGTTGCTTCAGGAAGGCACCGACCATAGCAGACTTAGACACCTGCTCACACGCAGCATCTGAAGGAGACAAGACACGACAGGGCGAGACAAGGACACAGCACAGCGAACATCATACAAGGATCCGACAAGGACAGAAGCGGAAAACAAGGGGAGAAATAGGGACTCTAATCAGAGGACAAAATAGGGGACAGGTGTGAAAAGACTAAATGAGTGAGTTAGGAGAATGAGGAACAGCTGGGAGCAGGAACGGAACGATAGAGAGAGGAGAGAGAGGGAGGGGGAGAGAGAGGGATAGAAAAAGGGAACAAACCTAATAAGACCAGCAGGGGGAAACGAACAATCAATCAATCAATCAAATTTATTTATATAGCCCTTCGTACATCAGCTGATATCTCAAAGTGCTGTACAGAACAGAAGGGAAAGCATAATGACAAGACAATATAAGACAAAACATGACAGTTTGTCTGTAATTTTTGTAATGACTTGGTGCTGCCGATCTTGGCCAGGACGCTCTTGAAAAATAGATTTTAAATCTCAATGAGCCCTTCCTTGTTAAATAAAAGTTTAAAAAATTTAAAAACACAGGATAGGTGTAGTATTTCATCAACTTAAATTTAAACCAGGAGAGAATGTGAAATGCTTTATTGAAAGAAGTTCATTATCCAAGTGTTATAAATACATGCATTATAAATATTATAATTGTAATATTATAACTACAAGTTCAATCTGTACTTCAATGCACATCTGTTGTTTATAAAAAAATAGAGGAAGAAAGAGGAGGTGTGAAAGGCAGACAAGGAAAGAGTTAAGAACATAGGAGCTGGGAAGGCAGCATATGCTGGCTGAGTTGGGGTTTTTGATGTTTTTGTTCTATGTGTTGTATTTCTGCTTTTGGCCTGGTATGGTTCCCAATCAGAGGCAGATCCGATATTTCCTACTCCTCCTCAGACGACGAAGAGATTCGTTATACATGCATACATATACACATACTGTATATACATACACATACCTATATAGACATACTTTTTTAAAGAATATACCTTTATAATTATTCCCCACAAATCCTACCACCGATCCCCCAATTGGACTAAACTAATAAACACTTCGGCTTTTACCTTCAATTTATACATCTTATACACATTCTGCAGACACAGTCTACTTTACAATAGTTCTCTCTTGTTTGTTCTTAGTCCTTCCTCTATTTCTGATGTCCATCCAGTTTGATTTCTATTTGTAACTGCTATTTCACAAAAGTTCAGAACCTATATACATTTGACAGATCCCGTATATGTTTTACATTGTTTCTCTTGTTATTAGTCCCACCCTTCAGCTCCATTCAACCCCACCTATCTATCTCTCAACACCATCCAGTCCCACCCTTCAGCTCCATTCAACCCCACCTATCTATCTCTCAACACCATCCAGTCCCACCCTTCAGCTCCATTCAACCCCACCTATCTATCTCTCAACATCATCCATTTCCATTTTTTATTTGCCAAATATTTTTAAACTGTGCTGTGATGCTTCACAAAATAATTGAACCTTTCTATTCTCATAGATTCTACAGATTGTAAATTAAAAATATATATTTTTTGCTAAAATAATTATTATATTATTGATTGACTATGGCTTTTCAAATCACCCAGTATTGCTATCTGTGGCGTTAGTTCTAGGCAAATGATGCAATTCTTCAGCCATTCCTGGACCTGTGACCATAAACGAGCTACATATAGACAATACCAAAATAAATGATCTAATGACTCTGCCTCCTCACAGCAGAATCTGCAGCGCTGGGAAAATTGTATCCTCCATATATATAATATTCTATTAGTTTCAAGAATTTTGTATAGTAATTTAAATTGGAAAATTAGAAATTTTGAATCCAGCGTTGTTTTGCATATCAATTCATAAACCATGTGCCATGGGTGCATCGAAAATCTCTTCCCAATTATTTTGCAATTTATACACACAACACAGCTGTTAAAGTCAATACTTTGAAGAGGCACCTTTTTCAGCAATTACAACTGCAAGTCTCTTGGGGTATGTCTCTATAAGCTTGGCACATCTAGCCACTTGGATTGTTGCCCATTCTTCAAGGCCCATTCTTCTTAATATATTATTTTTTATTTCACCTTCATTTAACCAGGTAGGCTAGTTGAGAACAAGTTCTCATTTGCAACTGCGACCTGGCCAAGATAAAGCAAAGAAGTGTGACACAGACAACAACACAAAGTTACACATGGAGTAAACAATAAACAAGCCAATAACACAATAAACAAGTCAATGACACAGTAGAAAAAAGAAAGTCTATATACAGTGTGTGCAAAAGGCATGATGAGGTGGGCAATAAATAGGCCATAGGAGCGAATAATTACAATTTAGCAGATTAACACTGGAGTGATAGATGAGCAGATGATGATGTGCAAGTAGAGATAAAAGCTCTGCAATGCTTGTTTGAAAAAGACAGATACTTTGAAAAAAGTATCATTTTCAATTAATTGAAAATTAGACATGAAAATCTGTACAAAGGCAATATGGCCATTTTTAAACAATGGAGGAGCTTTTCTTAGTAATCTACTTTAGAACCATTTAGGGTTCAAATAACACTTTTGAATGAGTGAAGCTTTTAGTGAGGTTTAGTGCTTTTATATTTCATCATCTCAACCCACCCAATTCATATTCATTATACAGATAGGCACGTTATACTTTATCTGGTTTAGCGTCCCAGATAAAGTGAAATATTTTTTGCTCATATGATTTGAAAAATGAATCATCAGGAGTAGGCAGCGCTGTGTGTACGTGAGTAAACTGAGATATGACTAAGGAGTTAATCAGGGCTTTTTTTCCCATAAATGGACAGGTACATCTCCATGGAGGTATTGAAATTCATTGTGGAGAGCTTATTTATATATTTTGTGATATGAATACCAAGTATGTCTACTTCACCATCAGCCCATTTTATAGGTAAGCTGCAGGGAAATGTAAAAGTAGTATTTTTTAAGGATCCAATACGTAATATTGTACACTTATCATAATTAGGTTTTAGTTACCTAGATCTTCAATGAGACAATGCAGGGATCTAGCTTGTGGAATTAATATAAAACCGTAGTCATCTGCCTACATCGGGACACCTTTTCTTTTTAAACCTTAGATTTCTAATCCTCTATTGTCATTATTGGATCTGATTTTAATAGCCAGCATTTCAATGGCCATAACGAATAGATATGGTGACTGCGGACACCTTTGTTTGACTCCTCTTCCCAATTCAAAACTCTTTAGTACATTATTTTTTATCCATTTCATAAGACAATTACCGAAATTTAAAAAATCCAGGCAATTATAAATAAAGTTTTCACTTTATCAAATGCCTTTTCAAAATCTGCTATAAATACCAGACCTGGCTTCTTAGATGTTTCATGATGTTCTATTATTTCTAGTAGTTGTCGTATATTATCTCCATCGTATCGTCCATGTAAAAAACCTGTCTGATCAGGATGAACAATACCTGGTAAAACCCTTTTAATTCTGAGTGCTCTGCATTTTGCTAGTATTTTTGCATCTCAACATTGAAGTGCAAGGGGCCTCCAGTTTTTTAGATTGACTGGGTCTTTATATTTGCCATCTGGGTTTTGTTTAAATTATAGAGATATCAGACCTTCCTGCTGAGTACCTGACAGACTACCATTTCTATAGGAGTAGTTAAAACAATCTAACAATGGAGCTTTTAGTATATAAAAAAAATATTTGATATACCTCTACCAGTATGCCATCAATTCCCGGGGGTTTTCCAGACTGAAAGGATTTAATAGCCTCAAAAAGTTCTTCCTCTGTAATTTGGCCTTCGCACTGATCTTTCTGTACATTTGTTAATTTTCCATTTTTTATTTTATTTGGAAAGAATATTTTACTATAATCGTCATTCAGTGGGAGAGGATGATCCTGGACTATTGGACCACCATTTTATTACATTTGCAATTGTAACAAATAATCTGCTCAGACCCCAACCAAGGAACATCAAAAGTCGTGCTACAAATTCACAGACAACACAAAGATTCCTTGATGTCCTTCCAGACTCCCTCTGTCTACCCAAGGACGCCAGAGGACAAAAATCAGTTAACCACCTAACTGAGTAACTTAATTTAACCTTGCGCAATACCCTAGATGCAGTTGCACCCCTAAAAACATTTCTCATAAGAAACTAGCTCCCTGGTACACAGAAAATACCCCGAGCACCGAAGCAAGCTTCAAGAAAATTTGAACGGAAATGGAGACATACCAAACTGGAAGTCTTCCAACTAGCTTGGAAAGTGCAGTATCGAAGAGCCCTTACTGCTGCTCGATCATCCTATTTTTCCAACTTAATTGAGGAAAATAAGAACAATCTGCAATTCCTTTTTGATACTGTCGCAAAGCTAACTAAAATGCAGCATTCCACAAGAGAGGATGGCTTTCACTTCAGCAGTAATAAATTCATGAACTTCTTTGAGGAAAATATCATGATTATTAGAAAGCTAATTACGGACTCCTCTTTAAATCTGCGTATTCCTTCAAAGCTCAGTTGTCCTGAGTCTGCACAACTCTGCCAGGACCTAGGATCAAGAGAGACACTCAAGTGTTTTAGTACTATATCTCTTGACACAATGATGAAATTAATCATGGCCTCTAAACCTTCAAGCTGCATACTGGACCCTATTCCAACTAAAGTACTGAAAGAGCTGCTTCCTGTGCTTGGCCCTCCTATGTTGAACATAATAAATGGCTCTCTATCCACTGGATGTGTACCAAACTCACTAAAAGTGGCAGTAATAAAGCCTCTCTTGAAAAAGCCAAACCTTGACACAGAAAATATAAAAAACTATTTGCCTATATTGAATCTTCCATTCCTCTCAACATTTTTAGAAAAGGCTGTTGCACAGCAACTCACTGCCTTCCTGAAGAGAAACTATGTATACGAAATGCTTCATTCTGGTTTTAGACCCCATCATAGCACCGAGACTGCACTTGTGAAGGTGATAATTTATATAGCCCTTCGTACATCAGCTGATATCTCAAAGTGCTGTACAGAAACCCAGCCTAAAACTCCAAACAGCAAGCAATGCAGGTGTAGAAGCACGGTGGCTAGGAAAAACTCGCTAGAAAGGCCAAAACCTAGGAAGAAAACTAGAGGAACCAGGCTATGTGGGGTGGCCAGTCCTCTTCTGGCTGTGCCGGGTGGAGATTATAACAGAACATGGCCAAGATGTTCAAATGTTCATAAATGACCAGCATGGTCCAATAATAATAAGGCAGAACAGTTGAAACTGGAGCAGCAGCACGGCCAGGTGGACTGGGGACAGCAAGGAGTCATCATGTCAGGTAGTCCTGAAGCATGGTCCTAGGGCTCAGGTCCTCCGAGAGAGAGAAAGAAAAAGAGAATTAGAGAGAGCACACTTAAATTCACACAGGACACCGAATAGGACAGAAGAAGTACTCCAGATATAACAAACTGACCCTAGCCCCCCGACACAAACTACTGCAGCATAAATACTGGAGGCTGAGACAGGAGGGGTCAGGAGACACTGTGGCCCCATCCGAGGACACCCCCAGACAGGGCCAAACAGGAAGGATATAACCCCACCCACTTTGCCAAAGCACAGCCCCCACACCACTAGAGGGATGTCTTCAACCACCAACTTACCATCCTGAGACACGGCTGAGTATAGCCCACAAAGATCTCCACCATGGCACAACCCAAGGGGGGGGTGCCAACCCAGACAGGATGATCACATCAGTGACTCAACCCACTCAGGTGACACACCCCTCCCAGGGACGGTATGAGAGAGTCCCAGTAAGCCAGTGACTCAGCCCCTGTAATAGGCTTAGAGGCAGAGAATCCCAGTGGAAAGAGGGGAACCGGCCAGGCAGAGACAGGAAGGGTGGTTCGTTGCTCTAGAGCCTTTCCATTCACCTTCACACTCCTGGGCCAGACTACTCAATCATATGACCCACTGAAGAGATGAGTCTTCAGTAAAGACTTAAAGTTTGAGACAGAGTTTACGTTTCTCACATGGGTAGGCAGACCGTTCCATAAAAATGGAGCTCTATAGGAGAAAGCTCTGCCTCCAGCTGTTTGTTTAGAAATTCTAGGGACAATTAAGAGGCCTGCGTCTTGTGACCGTAGTGTACGTGTAGGTATGTACGGCAGGACCAAATCAGAGAGATACATGGGCTTGCTCCTACCTAATGCTTTGTAGGTTAGCTGTAAAACCTTGAAATCAGCCCTTGCTTTGACAGGAAGCCAGTGTAGGGAGGCTAGCACTGGAGTAATATGATCAAATTTTTTGGTTCTAGTCAGGATTCTAGCAGCCGTATTTAGCACTAACTGAAGTTTATGTAGTGCTTTATCCCGGTAGCCGGAAAGTAGAGCATTGCAGTAGTCTAACCTAGAAGTGACAAAAGCATGGATTAATTTTTCTGCATCATTTTTGGACAGAAAGTTTCTGATTTTTGCAATGTTACGTAGATGGAAAAAAGCTGTCCTTGAAATGGTCTTGATATGTTCTTCAAAAGAGAGATCAGGGTCCAGAATAACACAGAGGTCCTTTACAGTTTTATTTGAGACGACTGTACAACCATTAAGATTAATTGTCAGATTCAACAGAAGACCTCTTTGTTTCTTGGGACCTAAAACAAGCATCTCTGTTTTGTCCGAGTTTAAAAGTAGAAAGTTTGCAGCCATCCACTTTCTTATGTCTGAACCACATGCTTCTAGCGAGGGCAATTTTGGGGCTTCACCATGTTTTATTGAAATGTACAGCTGTGTGTCATCCACATAGCAGTGAACATTAACATTATGAGATCTAGTATAAGAGTAAGACTATAATGTGTGATGTCCAAATAAATAACAACTCTGCCAATTTGCATGTTTGAGTGTCTATGTGTCTAACATGTAGTGCGTATAGCCTTAATATTCATAATTGTATCCATATCGTATCACCATCATAGTTGCATCATAATTCCATTTAACATAATTGAAAAACACATCCCAGCATTTCCATAGCAACTGAAGTTTCACATGATCATGAAAGAGACCTTGCATTACTCTAGACACGGCTTCACTACAGTACACATGTATTCTGTACAATATGTTATTATTCCCCAATGCCCCAATGCCCCTACTCCGATATCGTCCCCTTGCTTGCTGTAAACATATATAAACTTGTAGACAAATACATCAAAAAGATAGACAAACAATAAACACATTAAATTATAAAACAGTTCTCGACAATAGAGAGGGAGAGGAGAGAAAATAGAGAGTGAGAGAGCGAGATCAGGTGTGTATGAGTAAGTCTGTATGTGTAAGCAGGCATGTAATTGAGTACGTGTTCATATCCACTTCATAATGTTCAGATATTTTTATAGTTCCCATACCTTATTTTTTTTCGTAACCTGAAGTCCCTGTAGAATGTATTATTTGTCTCTACCTTCTTGCCCTTTGTGCTGTTGTCTGTGCCCAGTAATGTTTTTACCATGTTGTGTTGCTACCATGTTGTGGTCATGTTGTGTTGCTACCACACTCTGTTGTCATGTGATGTTGCCTTGCTATGTTGTTGTCTTCGGTCTCTCTCGTCATGTTGTGTTGCTACCACACTCTGTTGTCATGTGATGTTGCCTTGCTATGTTGTTGTCTTCGGTCTCTCTCGTCATGTTGTGTTGCTACCACACTGTTGTCATGTGATGTTGCCTTGCTATGTTGTTGTCTTCGGTCTCTCTCGTCATGTTGTGTTGCTACCACACTGTTGTCATGTGATGTTGCCTTGCTATGTTGTTGTCTTCGGTCTCTCTCGTCATGTTGTGTTGTTGCTACCACACTCTGTTGTTGTCATGTTGTCATGTTGCCTTGCTATGTTGTTGTCTTCGGTCTCTCTCGTCATGTTGTGTTGCTACCACACTCTGTTGTCATGTGATGTTGCCTTGCTATGTTGTTGTCTTCGGTCTCTCTCGTCATGTTGTGTTGCTACCACACTCTGTTGTCATGTGATGTTGCCTTGCTATGTTGTTGTCTTCGGTCTCTCTCGTCATGTTGTGTTGCTACCACACTGTTGTCATGTGATGTTGCCTTGCTATGTTGTTGTCTTCGGTCTCTCTCGTCATGTTGTGTTGCTACCACACTCTGTTGTCATGTGATGTTGCCTTGCTATGTTGTTGTCTTCGGTCTCTCTCGTCATGTTGTGTTGCTACCACACTCTGTTGTCATGTGATGTTGCCTTGCTATGTTGTTGTCTTCGGTCTCTCTCGTCATGTTGTGTTGCTACCACACTCTGTTGTCATGTGATGTTGCCTTGCTATGTTGTTGTCTTCGGTCTCTCTCGTCATGTTGTGTTGCTACCACACTGTTGTCATGTGATGTTGCCTTGCTATGTTGTTGTCTTCGGTCTCTCTCGTCATGTTGTGTTGCTACCACACTGTTGTCATGTGATGTTGCCTTGCTATGTTGTTGTCTTCGGTCTCTCTCGTCATGTTGTGTTGCTACCACACTCTGTTGTCATGTGATGTTGCCTTGCTATGTTGTTGTCTTCGGTCTCTCTCGTCATGTTGTGTTGCTACCACACTCTGTTGTCATGTGATGTTGCCTTGCTATGTTGTTGTCTTCGGTCTCTCTCGTCATGTTGTGTTGCTACCACACTGTTGTCATGTGATGTTGCCTTGCTATGTTGTTGTCTTCGGTCTCTCTCGTCATGTTGTGTTGCTACCACACTGTTGTCATGTGATGTTGCCTTGCTATGTTGTTGTCTTCGGTCTCTCTCGTCATGTTGTGTTGCTACCACACTGTTGTCATGTGATGTTGCCTTGCTATGTTGTTGTCTTCGGTCTCTCTCGTCATGTTGTGTTGCTACCACACTCTGTTGTCATGTGATGTTGCCTTGCTATGTTGTTGTCTTCGGTCTCTCTCGTCATGTTGTGTTGCTACCACACTCTGTTGTCATGTGATGTTGCCTTGCTATGTTGTTGTCTTCGGTCTCTCTCGTCATGTTGTGTTGCTACCACACTCTGTTGTCATGTGATGTTGCCTTGCTATGTTGTTGTCTTCGGTCTCTCTCGTCATGTTGTGTTGCTACCACACTCTGTTGTCATGTGATGTTGCCTTGCTATGTTGTTGTCTTCGGTCTCTCTCGTCATGTTGTGTTGCTACCACACTCTGTTGTCATGTGATGTTGCCTTGCTATGTTGTTGTCTTCTCTCTCGTCATGTTGTGTTGCTACCACACTCTGTTGTCATGTGATGTTGCCTTGCTATGTTGTTGTCTTCGGTTGTCATGTTGTGTTACCACACTCTGTTGTCATGTGATGTTGCCTTGCTATGTTGTTGTCTTCGGTCTCTCTCGTCATGTTGTGTTGCTACCACACTCTGTTGTCATGTGATGTTGCCTTGCTATGTTGTTGTCTTCGGTCTCTCTCGTCATGTTGTGTTGCTACCACACTCTGTTGTCATGTGATGTTGCCTTGCTATGTTGTTGTCTTCGGTCTCTCGTCATGTTGTGTTGCTACCACACTCTGTTGTCATGTTGTTGTTGCTACCACACTCTGTTGTCATGTGATGTTGCCTTGCTATGTTGTTGTCTTCGGTCTCTCTCGTCATGTTGTGTTGCTACCACACTCTGTTGTCATGTGATGTTGCCTTGCTATGTTGTTGTCTTCGGTCTCTCTCGTCATGTTGTGTTGCTACCACACTCTGTTGTCATGTGATGTTGCCTTGCTATGTTGTTGTCTTCGGTCTCTCTCGTCATGTTGTGTTGCTACCACACTCTGTTGTCATGTGATGTTGCCTTGCTATGTTGTTGTCTTCGGTCTCTCTCGTCATGTTGTGTTGCTACCACACTCTGTTGTCATGTGATGTTGCCTTGCTATGTTGTTGTCTTCGGTCTCTCTCGTCATGTTGTGTTGCTACCACACTCTGTTGTCATGTGATGTTGCCTTGCTATGTTGTTGTCTTCGGTCTCTCTCGTCATGTTGTGTTGCTACCACACTGTTGTCATGTGATGTTGCCTTGCTATGTTGTTGTCTTCGGTCTCTCTCGTCATGTTGTGTTGCTACCACACTCTGTTGTCATGTGATGTTGCCTTGCTATGTTGTTGTCTTCGGTCTCTCTCGTCATGTTGTGTTGCTACCACACTCTGTTGTCATGTGATGTTGCCTTGCTATGTTGTTGTCTTCGGTCTCTCTCGTCATGTTGTGTTGCTACCACACTCTGTTGTCATGTGATGTTGCCTTGCTATGTTGTTGTCTTCGGTCTCTCTCGTCATGTTGTGTTGCTACCACACTCTGTTGTCATGTGATGTTGCCTTGCTATGTTGTTGTCTTCGGTCTCTCTCGTCATGTTGTGTTGCTACCACACTCTGTTGTCATGTGATGTTGCCTTGCTATGTTGTTGTCTTCGGTCTCTCTCGTCATGTTGTGTTGCTACCACACTCTGTTGTCATGTGATGTTGCCTTGCTATGTTGTTGTCTTCGGTCTCTCTCGTCATGTTGTGTTGCTACCACACTCTGTTGTCATGTGATGTTGCCTTGCTATGTTGTTGTCTTCGGTCTCTCTCGTCATGTTGTGTTGCTACCACACTCTGTTGTCATGTGATGTTGCCTTGCTATGTTGTTGTCTTCGGTCTCTCTCGTCATGTTGTGTTGCTACCACACTCTGTTGTCATGTGATGTTGCCTTGCTATGTTGTTGTCTTCGGTCTCTCTCGTCATGTTGTGTTGCTACCACACTCTGTTGTCATGTGATGTTGCCTTGCTATGTTGTTGTCTTCGGTCTCTCTCGTCATGTTGTGTTGCTACCACACTCTGTTGTCATGTGATGTTGCCTTGCTATGTTGTTGTCTTCGGTCTCTCTCGTCATGTTGTGTTGCTACCACACTCTGTTGTCATGTGATGTTGCCTTGCTATGTTGTTGTCTTCGGTCTCTCTCGTCATGTTGTGTTGCTACCACACTCTGTTGTCATGTGATGTTGCCTTTGCTATGTTGTTGTCTTCGGTCTCTCTCGTCATGTTGTGTTGCTACCACACTCTGTTGTCATGTGATGTTGCCTTGCACTCTCTCTCTCGTTGTCATGTGTCATGTGATGCCTTGCTATGTTGTTGTCTTCGGTCTCTCTCGTCATGTTGTGTTGCTACCACACTCTGTTGTCATGTGATGTTGCCTTGCTATGTTGTTGTCTTCGGTCTCTCTCGTCATGTTGTGTTGCTACCACACTCTGTTGTCATGTGATGTTGCCTTGCTATGTTGTTGTCTTCGGTCTCTCTCGTCATGTTGTGTTGCTACCACACTCTGTTGTCATGTGATGTTGCCTTGCTATGTTGTTGTCTTCGGTCTCTCTCGTCATGTTGTGTTGCTACCACACTCTGTTGTCATGTGATGTTGCCTTGCTATGTTGTTGTCTTCGGTCTCTCTCGTCATGTTGTGTTGCTACCACACTGTTGTCATGTGATGTTGCCTTGCTATGTTGTTGTCTTCGGTCTCTCTCGTCATGTTGTGTTGCTACCACACTCTGTTGTCATGTGATGTTGCCTTGCTATGTTGTTGTCTTCGGTCTCTCTCGTCATGTTGTGTTGCTACCACACTCTGTTGTCATGTGATGTTGCCTTGCTATGTTGTTGTCTTCGGTCTCTCTCGTCATGTTGTGTTGCTACCACACTCTGTTGTCATGTGATGTTGCCTTGCTATGTTGTTGTCTTCGGTCTCTCTCATGTTGTGTTGCATGTTGTCATGTGATGTTGCCTTGCTATGTTGTTGTCACACTCCACACTGTTGTCATGTGATGTTGCCTTGCTATGTTGTTGTCTTCGGTCTCTCTCGTCATGTTGTGTTGCTACCACACTCTGTTGTCATGTGATGTTGCCTTGCTATGTTGTTGTCTTCGGTCTCTCTCGTCATGTTGTGTTGCTACCACACTCTGTTGTCATGTGATGTTGCCTTGCTATGTTGTTGTCTTCGGTCTCTCTCGTCATGTTGTGTTGCTACCACACTCTGTTGTCATGTGATGTTGCCTTGCTATGTTGTTGTCTTCGGTCTCTCTCGTCATGTTGTGTTGCTACCACACTCTGTTGTCATGTGATGTTGCCTTGCTATGTTGTTGTCTTCGGTCTCTCTCGTCATGTTGTGTTGCTACCACACTCTGTTGTCATGTGATGTTGCCTTGCTATGTTGTTGTCTTCGGTCTCTCTCGTCATGTTGTGTTGCTACCACACTCTGTTGTCATGTGATGTTGCCTTGCTATGTTGTTGTCTTCGGTCTCTCTCGTCATGTTGTGTTGCTACCACACTCTGTTGTCATGTGATGTTGCCTTGCTATGTTGTTGTCTTCGGTCTCTCTCGTCATGTTGTGTTGCTACCACACTGTTGTCATGTGATGTTGCCTTGCTATGTTGTTGTCTTCGGTCTCTCTCGTCATGTTGTGTTGCTACCACACTCTGTTGTCATGTGATGTTGCCTTGCTATGTTGTTGTCTTCGGTCTCTCTCGTCATGTTGTGTTGCTACCACACTCTGTTGTCATGTGATGTTGCCTTGCTATGTTGTTGTCTTCGGTCTCTCTCGTCATGTTGTGTTGCTACCACACTCTGTTGTCATGTGATGTTGCCTTGCTATGTTGTTGTCTTCGGTCTCTCTCGTCATGTTGTGTTGCTACCACACTCTGTTGTCATGTGATGTTGCCTTGCTATGTTGTTGTCTTCGGTCTCTCTCGTCATGTTGTGTTGCTACCACACTCTGTTGTCATGTGATGTTGCCTTGCTATGTTGTTGTCTTCAACTCTCTCGTCATGTTGTGTTGCTACCACACTCTGTTGTCATGTGATGTTGCCTTGCTATGTTGTTGTCTTCGGTCTCTCTCGTCATGTTGTGTTGCTACCACACTGTTGTCATGTGATGTTGCCTTGCTATGTTGTTGTCTTCGGTCTCTCTCGTCATGTTGTGTTGCTACCACACTCTGTTGTCATGTGATGTTGCCTTGCTATGTTGTTGTCTTCGGTCTCTCTCTCATGTTGTGTTGCTACCACACTGTTGTCATGTGATGTTGCCTTGCTATGTTGTTGTCTTCGGTCTCTCTCGTCATGTTGTGTTGCTACCACACTGTTGTCATGTGATGTTGCCTTGCTATGTTGTTGTCTTCGGTCTCTCTCGTCATGTTGTGTTGCTACCACACTCTGTTGTCATGTGATGTTGCCTTGCTATGTTGTTGTCTTCGGTCTCTCTCGTCATGTTGTGTTGCTACCACACTCTGTTGTCATGTGATGTTGCCTTGCTATGTTGTTGTCTTCGGTCTCTCTCGTCATGTTGTGTTGCTACCACACTCTGTTGTCATGTGATGTTGCCTTGCTATGTTGTTGTCCTTGCTATGTTGTTGTCTTCGGTCTCTCTCGTCATGTTGTGTTGCTACCACACTCTGTTGTCATGTGATGTTGCCTTGCTATGTTGTTGTCTTCGGTCTCTCTCGTCATGTTGTGTTGCTACCACACTGTTGTCATGTGATGTTGCCTTGCTATGTTGTTGTCTTCGGTCTCTCTCGTCATGTTGTGTTGCTACCACACTCTGTTGTCATGTGATGTTGCCTTGCTAT